>NC_056734.1:148226529-148256820 GCF_019279795.1 Protopterus annectens
GGGGCCTTCAGAGATTATCTGGCAAACTATCAAGTAACCCAGTAGGGATGAGGTAGGATATTGCCCAGACTGTTCTCAGCAATCTGGAGAAGTGAGAAATGCATATCTTGAATGGAGACATTTTCAAAAGATGTAAGAAAACCTCTGAGGAGTTTCTGAATCTGTTGGATTTACCTTCTCTGAAGATGTAGTGCCAGAGGCAGTTGGTGGGATAGGATCCCATTATATAAAATAGATTGGTGTGGCAATTAAACAGTTCCATTGTGGCAGTGTTGCAGGTGAGGATGAAATGGTGCTGATTATTACTGGGTGGGTGTTCATGTAGATAACATACCTTTTCATTGTTGGATGGAAGGTTCAAAAAAAGTAGCTCTGGGCTGGACAGCTATGGTAGTGGTTCCCATTTACTTTTGGGGGTCAGGAGAGTGTATTCTAGTTGTGGGAGTGATGACACTCATTAGACTCCCTAGAAAAGCATATAGTATTATGCTGGAAAGGAGTCAATGGTCAAGTCTTTGATTTAGGAGGAGTAGTATGGATACTACCCTGCCCCTGAAAGATTAGATCATTTTTTCGTCCTACTCCAGGTATCGGAGGTATTGTGGGCGTTTTAGTATTGAGTACATATCTTTCGTAGACCTACAGAAAGCGTTTGAATGCATATCTCAGAATGTCGTCTTGTAAAATTGCTGTAAGAGTGTATGAGGTTCCAGGGCCACAGCTGTTACATTTGGTTCCTGTATTTGTGAATCAAGGTATGTTCGCATTCTTGGTACAAAAATTGTAGACAGTTAAGGTTAAACTCATTCTGGAGTGTTCTTTCCTCCTCTTCTGTTCAAATTTTATAGTCACAATATCAATAAGCGGTCAAGGACTGGAGAATGTGGCTTGGGGGTATGAGGGTTGCATCTGTTCTGTTTGCAGACAGTGTTGTCTCACCCTGCCTGAAGTTAATATGAAGCCCAGTTGATGGGATGAAAGGAAGGTAAGAACATCTGAATTGGAGATAATGGTTCTCTCCCAAAAAAGAATGGATATCTTTCTGTAGGTGGGGTCTTTTTCATATATCAGAGTAGACAGGATCAGAGGATTGACATAGCAGGAGTACTACAGGCAATGTCCTGGACTGGAATGGCATAGCAGGAGTACTACAGGCAATGTCCAGGACTGTGGTGGTCAAGTAAGGACTAAATCATGGGATGAACTCTCAGTTCACATTTAACTCTATATGTGTATCACAACCTGTGGTCATAAGCTTTGGATAACTGAGGTGTGTGTGTGTGAAATGAAATTCCATTTTTGTGAGATGATATCTGGAAATAATACCGATGATTTCAAAGAGCAATGTCTGTTCCTTACTGTGATTTCATTATAATTTTTAGTCCCTTTATTTGCAAATTTAAAACAGATTCTAGGTACTGATCTCTCAATAAAGCACGCTGAATGACTGTAACTAGTGAATGTGAGAAAAAATACTCGATTTTTCAGTCCCGAGTCCAAAATTCATGATTTTTTTAAATTATTTTCCCATAAAAATGGAAAGTTAGTATCCCAGGTAATGGCCAAAAGGTGGAGATTATACATATAAGTAGCAAAACTGAAGCCCCTCTGCAGCCTAGCTGAAGTCGCTGTACATACCATCATGCACCCACTTCAAAACTAAAAAAACTAAAAACATGCTGGCTATGCCCTTGCAACTCACTCTCTAATATCACCCACCCCATCCAACCACTACCTTTCTTTCCACTCCACTAACTACCTTGATTATAGCAAGCTCAGATGCTTATAAGCCTAGTACTTGTACAGCAGGAACTTCTTATTGTAACATTTGTTAATGTCTGTTATGTACTTCACAGATAGATTCTAGTTATCTACTGATGTACTATGTTCTTCATCTGTAAATATGTTGTAAGTAATTGCTATGTTAAATTGTTAATCGCTATGTAATCCAATGGTAACTACTGTCTGTTTATTTTAACTGTGGAGCTTTTCTCCCCGGGCCTCCACTGAAAATGGACCTACATCCAGTCGGACACTCCCGGTCAACAAATGTAAATAAATAAATAATATTGTAGGAGAGATGAAAATTGGAAGTTCTCTGGTATATTATGTCTAGCAATCTTGTGTTACTTGAGAAATTATTACCCAAGAGACTTAACACAGGAAATTCTGCCTTCTTGAAGAAGAAGCAGTCAGTTGAATCTGTACAATGCAGAATGGCCTGGCAGGTGAAAAGAAGGCTTTATGTATTTCTGTTGTGGTGGAGCATGCTGTGCTGTTTTTCCTTAAGCTGAAATTCAACAGGAATCCTAGGAACTGTGTGGTGGGAATAGCAGAGACAAAGTCATACTCATTTGAAAGTACATCTAATCTGCTTAGCAGCATAACCAGAAGGCCTCTCTCTTTCTGGTCAATGGATTACCAAGATAGTAGATTCTGCTGCCTTGATTTTAACACCGTAAGACAATGACATGAAGGAGCGCATGCAGAGTGCTCAAATCAGAACCACATTGAATCGCAAGGGGTATATTTCCCCTCACTAACCAAAAAGAGAACAAATTCATGTTTGGAAAATGAGCAATGAAAATAAACCACACTGTAGTGTTTTCTTGGTTGCTACAAGATAAACTAAAGATGCCAATAAAACATCAACTTTTTCTACTTTTCAGGGTCAAGATCTGCCTTTGAAATGTCAAGAGTTAAGATTACAGACTGGATGAAATAAATAATCATGCTGAAAGTTTTGTTTCTAGAGCCCTTACTCTTCAGAGGAAGATGCCTATAATGGCATACATTTAATGCATCATTTTGATAATTTTTGAGTGACACTCGTCACTGTACTAGCCTAGACTTTATCTGTAGTCCCAGCATGACTGATGGTATTAAAGGTGCTTACCTCACAGATGCAAGTGAGAGTTTGATTCTCACCTTTGAGGGAAACTGGCTATGTTTTAAGTGACCCATAAGGGCATCTATCCTACTTACCTATGAGCACATGAACCCTTGAATTGAAAATAAGATACTTAACTGCTGAGACCCGGTACTTCATTGTGGTCCTTTTATCAAGAAGGATGCCCATATCTGTGGATAATTGATTTCCAGTCCATTTTCTCCACATAAGAAATAAAAAGGGGATATGAAAGTGCAGCAGACATACTGTAGAAAGCAGCAGCTGTGTCTTTACCTTTGCTGGACTGAGATTGACAGTTTTCTGCTATCCATTATAACATATATTTATGCGTATGTTCAGTTCTGACAACAAAAGTAGAATAGAGCTGTATGATTTGATGGTAATATGAAATTTCAAGTGTCAGCATGTGCAGTGCAAGTTTGCAGAGGTACTATAACTGAATTTGATAACAAATGATACAAAACATTAGAAGGGAGCAATAGACAGCAAGCTATCTGAAGTGGCAAGCTAAAATTAATCAACACAGCAGGTTTACTACTATTTGTTGGTACAGTAAAATTGACTGTGGTAATGTCTAGTCATAGCAGTTATCTTGCCCTGTTAATTGACATGACAGTTTTTCAGCTGGCCAGTTCAGAGAGTTCACTACATTGTTATTTAAGTGACAAATTGAATAGATATTTTGTGAATTTGCATAAGAACAACTACTGCTCAGTCAGTGCATTATGCTTGTATGCAAGCCAACACATAAGGACAGAAAGAAAAGAAGAAGTTGGCAGTGTGCCAAATGCCGGTTATAAAATGTGGGCAAATGTGTATGGGATCCATCATATAGTAATAGGTGAAAAACAGTTCTGTGGTATAAAGCACATATCTTTTTAATATATGGATTTTTTTACATGATCTTGATACTCAAAAAAACTGAAAAAAGGGAGAGAAATTAAGTTAGCTATGGCCAGAGAGATAGCAGACTGCTAAAGTCCAGACTATTGAAAGTAGTGTCAAAAATGACTATCAGTATACTGATTAATAGGTTTTCTGAGGCAGTCTACAGATTTAAAGAAAAGAAGCATGTATACTGCCACATTAGCCTGGCGAGCCTGGTCTGCAAGACTATGGAACGTATCATCATGGAACTTATAAACAATGATGTTGGTAATCTCCAAACTCTGGACCCCACCCAGTTCAGGATTGTAAAAGGTAGATCATGTCTCCTATTCCTAATAGACTTCTTTGAAGCAGTCACCAAAGCCGTAGATGAGGGTAAGGTGGTTCACAGAGCCTAGGTATATCTCACCAAGGCATTCAACACCATCCCCCACAGATAAATTCATTAAACTAGGTATAAATCGCTATGTCACAAGATGGGTTGCCAACTGCCTCACTGTCAGAACCCACACTGTGAAAGTAGCCGACTCCAAATCCAACTTTAGACCAGTGACAAGTGGAGTACCACAGGGTTCAGTCCTGGGTCCTCTCCTGTTTGGTATGTACTTCTCTGAAGTACATGCTAACACAGAAGGTCTTTGGCTAAAGAAGTTTGCAGATGACTTCAAACTAGGAGCCATAATTAAAATTCCAAATAATGTGGACATCCTACAAAAGGGCCTTGCAGAGACAGATGCCTGGTGTCAAAGCTATGGCCTCAAGCTCAATGCCAAAAAGTGCATTGTCATCCCTTTTGGTAAAAACGCTGTACCCATGAACTACCACATAGGCGGTAGTCTACTTAACACCAAAAGTGTGATAAGAGACCTTGGGACACAGTTAGACAGTAGTCTCTCCTTTGATCACATCACCACAGTAGTCAGGAAATCCTTCTACGTGGCACACCTCATCACAAAGGGTTTCTCATCCAGGAAAAAATAAGTCATTGTTCCCCTCTACTCGTCACTCATTAGACCCAGTATAACGCCCCTTTCGGTAAGCACCTGACAAGACATCTACAACAACTGGAAAGGCCGCAGAAATACCTCACAAAGAGGATTACTGGCCTCAAACAGATGCCCTACACAGACAGTCTAAAAAAACTGCAGCTTTACTCTGTCACCTACTCAAAGGCGATCTCTGCCTAACATACAAAGCTATGTCAGACCCAGAGCTTTTGGACATGCTCCACTTAATGAAATCCCAATCCCTCCGAGCTACATGCTCGAGGGACGTAAACCTTGTCACCACAATAAACAGAACATGCTGGAGGGATAGATTCCTGTCCCAGAGACTTCCCATACTCTGGAGCAAACTACGTATCTGTATCAAACAAAGCTCCTCATTAGCACTCTTCAAGAAGAATCTTGATGATTGGATGGGAGATAGGAAATTCACCCCGGGGATCACCTCAGTGGCTCTGCTCGACAGTGGCACAGGAAAATAATTTTCTTGGGTGGCGAAAGCCAGGGTACCTTTTAGCTAGGCTTATATAGACCCCAAGGCCAGTAGCCTAGTACCTACCTATGAACATGTGCATATACATACACATGTGTGTGTTTTTTTGCAGGATAATAGTTCCCTTGAACTGTATCTGGGAAGGCTGCTAATAAAATATTCTGCTTAGTTCACATCAACCTGGGGGTAAAAGTTCCCATTTTTGATGGAAAAAAAAATTTTTTTGTATTTTTAAGTATGTGCAACCTTTTAAACCTTGAAGAAAGATTTTTAGGGAGGTATGTGTGGATCATGGGGCAAGGCTTGGCCCTCTCAAAGAATATAGTTTTCTGGAATTGTTTATCTGCTGAAGAACAGTTTATCAGTCTGGGCTACCTAGCTAAACTGAACTGTTTATGTAATAACTTTATTTATATATTACGCATTTGGTAACTTCATAAGTGAATGCTTTTAAGCCATGAACAGGGCTGTCAGCTTCAAGACAGTGATTATGAAGTGGAAGCCAATTGTTACTCAAAAGAGTGAACAACAGTTGGTTGCTACATCCACATAGTAAATTGCTCAATATATGCAAAAATGCACCCAGCTTAAACTCTTCATCACTGCTACTGCTTATATATATATATATATATATATATATATGTATATATATGTATGCATAGACAATGATGTTACCTCTGTATATATATATATATATATGTATATATATATATATATGTATGCATAGACAATGATGTTACCTCTGTAACACTAAGTGGAAAGAATGCACTCACCTCAACTTAAACATGCACACATGTGCAAACTCACAACACTTTAAAGCCTTAAATATACAAAGAAAATTTTTGGTGCCAACCACATTAAGCAAGAGGAGTATGGGCATCTTTAAACCCCTGGATGCACACATATTGCGACTGTAATAATCTCCCACAAAGGCGAATAAACTGTATGAAATACACATACTATGTAAGGCATTGTGTCATATTTGCCAAATGCATGTACAGTACATCACTAAAATGTCTCTGGGAAACATTAATCAGCAGGAGCCAGGAGGAGGTGGAAGAACAATTAAATTATTTCATTCAGTAATGTTACTTAAAAAGATAAGACCTTTTTTGAAGTAATGTCATTGTAGAATAGCAGCAACTTAAATCTGTATGTGGGTAATGCAGGTTCATTAGTGCTTGGCTTGATTTGATCATGGTGGCTGTGTAGTTGTAAAAGGAAATGGTGACGTCGTGGATACTACATAAAGAGACTTGTGGGGCAAAACCCCAGTAAATAAGCATGAGAAAACTTTTTCTCCATCCAGTGGGTCTTGCCCATCGTTTCCTCTTCCTTCACACAATCGGTCAGTTCATTTCTCTTTCAGTAGCAAAAGTCAGAAACTCACCAGCCTGGGACAGAGCCCAACAGCCCATTTGTTTCCTGGTTGGAAGACCTAATTAATCTATTTGTTCCACAAGAGATGTGAGATCCAAGCAGTATCAGACTGTCTATCTGGTGGATTCGACACATCTTGGAGCTTCTAATCCCCATGGTGACATGGCTCCTCATGTTCTACAGGCTTTGAGCTCCATGGGTGCTACATCTAGTGCCCCCCCCCCAGATGTCACCCAGGAAGCAAGCCAGAACCCCCCTCCATACTCCTAATGGTGCTCATGCCGGTCCTATCTGCCTCACTTCCTCTAGCACCCATGGCAACCAATTGAACATTGGTAGTCTGTGCGGTAGACAGGGCCGCATCTCTCTCTCTACCATGGAGATGTGGAATGAGTATCAAAAGTTTTATTTGGGTACAAGGTTCGGACCAAATAGTCGTTAGTAAATTAGTTCACAATGGCTCTGTCTTACTGTTGTATCTTCTGTTTAACATTATGTACTGTTACAGCTGTAAAAGGAATATTAGTTTGCTTAAGGTGCTGTTACCATAGTGTAGTCTGTGAAATTGAAAATATTGTAAATGTGCAACATTTTCTTAAATTTGCATTGACTAGTGTTTTAATTATTTATTTTGTATATAAATATTACAAGTCCAGTTAAACTTTTAATAAGAAATAATTTGCTTTATGAAGTGTAATCCTGAAATATTTTCTTGTAGTCGGGTTGGTTAATAATTCAGATTTAATGCTTCAAGGTTTCTTTTATTCTTTTGAGTGGCAGAATTCTGCCATGAATGGCATACCATGTTCTGATGCTAAGAAAAAATGTTTTTGCTTCGAGAACAAGATAAGATTTGTGGAAATTTGCTAATTCTTACTACCAGAAGACCTTTGAAAGTATTGTACCTATGCCTTAGATATTCTACTGTAAAACAGAATCTGACGTCCTAGTTTTAATTCACTGTAATTTTTTCCATAGAGTAGGTACCTTTTAAATGGTTATGTACAGTAGATTGAAATAGTCAGCCACGTAATGTTGAAATAAGTGTACATTACATTGCTTACAGAAGAAGACTGTTGGTGTGTCTAGCTGGTCTGTTTGCTGTTGCAGTGAGCACCTTATATTTGTATCAGACTTTAAGCATCTCTTTTCCACCTATTTTGAGCTCTTCTTGGATGTCTTGGTCTGTTGCACCCTTACTTGTAGCTCATTTCAGCTTGTTTGCCATACAGTGTATTTAAAGTATTTCTTCATATTTCGGTACTACTTATGCCCTTTTCTGTGTTAGTTATGCCCTTCCCTTCCTTTATTCTCATCTTGTTTGATTTGTTTATACCTCAGAGAAGCTTAAACATTCTCCCTAAAGCCTCCTGCTTTTTATGTGTCCTCTTGTGATTGTCACTTTGTATGTTATCTGGCTAGTCCCCATGTCATCCTCGTTACCTTTCGTTGTATCCTGTCACATTTGTGACCCTTCTCTATCTGTTCTGCAGAACCGCATGCAATATTCCAGTTGCACCTCGTGCGTACTTGGTATAACATAGATTATGACTGGGCTCCTGATCATAACTGGCTTATGTGTTCAAGACATGCATGCTAAGAAATTCACCTTGAGAGTGCTCCAAGCACAACCATAACATACACAGAAATTACTATAGGTGGTATTTTGTACTGTAAGGGTTACCCAGTGGATAGTGTTGTTGTCTCACAGCAAGAGGTTCCCTTGATTCTCGGCTGGGGTGCCTTCTGTGCAGAGTCTGCCTGTCCACCTTGTGTTCACATGGGCTTCCCCCGTGTGTTCCGGTTTCCTCTCACACTCCGAAGACCTGCAGTATGTGGACTGCACACTCTAAATTGGCTGTGTGTGTGTGTGTGTGTGTGTGTGTGTGTGTGTGTGTGTGTGTGTGTGTGTGTGTGTGTGTGTGTGTGTGTGGAAGGACTACCAGAGCAGGGTAGCCACCTGGTGGTGTAAATCTTGGCCCTAGATGATTGTCACAGATGAAGTGACACCCAAATTGGGGGGGGGTTGTGGATGGATGGATTTTGCACTGTTCACTTCATTATTTTTTTTTTTTTAGAGGTCTGGACCAGATCTCATTCTAACACTAGATGTCAGGCTTACCTGTTGAATGCTGACAGACGTGTTTTGCAGTTTTTGTTTAATGGTTATCTTACTTTGGTAATATCTATGTCCAGTTACAGTTTTTATGCATGCATTCTTTCATAGCTTAGCTTTTGTGAACATCAGATTCACTGCCATAAATGTTTTAAGTGCAGGTATATTTGATAAGAAAGCACTGACGATGAATATTTTTTTTAAGGATGGTACTTGGTGGGCTTTCAGATCCGAGCATTGATGTTCAAGACCCAATAAGTGACCGCTTCTTTAAGGAAGTATGGATAGCCACAGCAGCACGTAATGCAACAATATATGAAAAGGTAAGTCCCAAAGTTGTAGACTCTACTGGCTGCAATGCTGTTTTCTTCTGTTCATCGTTACCGTAGTAAGGAGTAGCGGGAACTGTTTTATTGCCAGCCATTTTTACATGGAGTTACTTAGACTTCTGCCATAGATGAAAGGGTAGTTCATGGGTTTGTACAGTGAAATCAGGGGAAAGGGTGGCGGGGGCTAGCAGTTACTATGGAGAAAGTTTACTAAAAAGTGCATTTGTCTCTAAACTCCTAACTCTAATGAATAAAATCACAGATGTCACATAATTTGCAACACCTCTGGAATTAGCTACCAGATAACCTTAATTAAATTGGACTGGTTCAGTTTTAAGCAAAACTGAATAGTAACAGGTCTTTTCAGTGCAGCAACCAAAGGCTAAAATAGCAGAAAACACAAATAGTTGTATTTTTCGTGGGATCATCCGTGTACCACATCGTAACAATGACTCGTGAAAGAACTAATCCATACTAATAAAGCAGATTGTACATAGGTTCACATGGATGGCCTCTTAGGAACAATGTTCTAGACAACAACATTTTCTGTATGCATTTTAAGTAGTAATTACATTTTTGTAAAAGACCAACATTCTTATGTCATAGTATTATATCCCTGGATTACTCCACCAGCAAAACTTCTACTAGTAATGTCTTTGTGACAAGATATTTAAATATGTTATTGTTAATGAATGGAAAATATATTGTAAGAAATAGACTTACTAAAACCTTTTTCATCTGGATCATGACTACTATGTTGCTGTTACGCTGCCTTCTGCTTCTCCTTTTATCATGGAGTCTTGCTTAAGTGATCTTTTTTTATGTTAACAAACAACTTAAAATCTGTGGCATAGCCAGATTATTGATCCAAAAGGAAATTTTATAGCAGGATTTGCAGGAGTGAGCTGGGAGGAAATGGACAGTAGTTGGCCATTTTCATCACTTCTTGTGTGAAATACTTTAAACTGCATCCTGAGTTTGCGACTTGAATGCTTTGTGAGACTTCATATTATGCTGAAAAGCCCTCCTGTTAAATCAGACATTATTTATGACCTGTATGTCCATTGTTAGAAAAGTCATTTTTAGTTACTCATTTTTGTGTACAACTGGCAGAAATCACTAATCTAATATGTAAAGTGCTTAATCTCTCATTTTCTTACTAGATTTCTGCATAGCCACCTCTAAGTATCTGGCAGGTCTTTCTTTTAAGCTTTCCTTATAAAGTGGTCGTTTTGTCAGGAGTGTACAGCGCGTCTTGGTTCAGTAGCATTTGGTCAAAAAAAATCACGCCACCCGCTGTGTGGGTTTGCAAGCAATCAGTTCTAAACATCAGTTAAACAGGCGAGGGGGGGTGTAGATGGTTACCCAAGGCCCTCTTTCAGAATGGTTATGAGATTTTTTTTTTTTACTGCAACCTTGATATTGGGGCATAGGATTTATTTTTGGTAATTCAGACCCTAGGAAATGAAGTTCTTTGCACATGCAAATGCATTAAGAAGGAATGAACATGGAGATGTCACTCCACTGTGGCACAGTTCAGAAAGAATAGTTCATCCTCATTAGATTGATGGCAGCCAGGAGTCCTGCAAATAGGCAGAGCTATATCTGAATTGGCAAGTGCTTACAGGAAGAAGGACCCTTGACAGAAACAGTGTTAAATAAGGAGGCCAAAAACTCTGGTATGCTAGGCATCAGTGCTGGTCAGATCTTTTAAAAATACAGTTTTAAAATAAGAATGTTGGGAGTACTGTTTGTGTTCAGCATTTCATTATTACTGTTAGGAGGGAGCACTGACATCAGTAAAAAAACTCTTGCATACATTTACTTTATTGTGTTGGTGGTTGATAACTGGAAAGGCATTTTAAGGCCATGTTAAGTACATGTGAAGGGCACTGCATTAAGGACTTGGTCACTTTTTAATATCATGCCTCTCAACTGTTCAGATTTTTTGCCGATTGTCCAGATTTTTGCCACATATTTTTGACCTGTTGCTGATAAAATTGTGGTTTTCTTGCAAATCACTGGCAAATCATTGAGGACTGAAGACAGAAAATAATGTCAGACATTTGAGTTTCAGACTTCATATCCTTCAGAAAGTTCACACAAAACCTGTTCTCTATCAACTTACTTTATAAGAGCGATATTTAAAAGGTGTCCCTCTTTTTGGGCCTTTATCCCCCCCATTATTTGGGTTTTGTCCAGATTTCTTGCTCTGATTGGTTGAGAGTTGTAGCCAAGAGAGTTTGTATCATTCCTTCTCACAGTGCTGAAGTCAGGATGCTGTTTTAAAGTGTGCTAGTCTAGCATGCATTTTCCATTTATCAGCTGTGAACATCAGAAATTATAGCAGTGTCTTTCAAAATTTTGGAGAAGGCATAAAAGATGGACACATTCATATTCTACATAACAGTAGATTGTATTTAGGTTCATAGGTAGGTACTAGGCTATCGGCCCTAGGGCCCATACAAGCCTAGCCAAAAAATGTACCCTGACTTTCGCCACCCAAGAAATTTATTTTCCTGTTCCCCTGTCGAGCAGAGCCACAGAAGTGATCCCTGGGGTGAATTTCCCATTTCCCATCCAATCATCAAGATTTTTCTTGGAGAGTGCTAATGAGGAGCTCTGTTTGACATAGGTAGTCTGTTCCAGAGTATGGGAAGTCTCTGGGACAGGAATCTATCCCTCCAGCATGTTCTGTTTATTGTGGTGACAAGGTTTAGGTCTCTAGAGCGTGTAGCTCGGAGGGATTGGGATTTCTTTAAGTGGAGCATGTCCAACAGGTCTGGGTTTGACATAGCTTTGTATGTTAGGCAGAGATCGCCCCTGAGTAGGCAATATGCGAAAGAGTAATGCTGTAGTTTTTTGAGACGGTCTGCATAGGGCATCTGTTTGAGGCTAGTAATCCTCTTTGTGAGGTATTTCTGTGGTCTTTCCAGTTGTTGTAGATGTCTTGTGAGGTACATACCAAAAGGGGCGTTGTACTCTATAATGGGTCTAATGAGTGATGAGTAGAGGGGAACAATGACCTCCTTTTTTCTGGATGAGAATCCTTTCGTGATGAAATGAGCCACGTAGAAGGATTTCCTGACCACTGTGGCAATGTGATTATCAAAGGAGAGACTACTGTCCACCTGTGTCCCAAGGTCTCTCACATTTTCGGCATTAAGTAGCCTACCAGCTATGTGGTAGTTCATGGGTACAGACTTTTTACCAAAGGGGATGACAATACACATTTTGGCATTGAGCTTCAGGCCATGGCTTTGACACCAGGTATCTGTCTCAGTGAGGCCCTTTTGTAGTTTGTCCACATCGTTAGGAGTTTCGATTATGGCTCCTAGTTTGCAGTCATCTGCAGACTTTGTTAGCCAAAGACCTTCTGTGTTGGCCTGTACTTCAGAGAAGTAGATACCAAACAGGAGAGGACCCAGGACTTAACGCTGTGGTACTCCACTTGTAACTGGTCTGATGTCAGATTTGGAATCCGCTATTTTCACAGTGTGGGTTATGTCCATGAGCCAGTTGGCAACCCATCTTGTGACACAGGGATTTATACCTAGTTTAGCTAATGATAATCACTCTTTCTGTATGTTTGGTTCATTGATTTAATCATTTCTTTTTTATTTTGAATGCTTTTTATGTAATCTGTGCACATTGCCCTCACTATCACCAGAGTCATGGCAGTCGTTATATTTTTTTTCTTTCCTTACCCAATAACAGCCATGCATGTTCAGAGATGCAAGAATTTGCTGTGTTTTTATCCTGTGAGTAAACACATTCCTTCACATAACCCATGACAGCTACTACTTGTTCATGCTTTGCCAGAATGACTGGCATGTTTCTGCCCCAGAGACTTCATGCTCTAGCAAGTATCAGAACTACAGTGGGTCAGAATGCCTCCCTGCATCCAGAATAGGATGATTATCAGTGGTCACTGACACTTCTCCAGCATCTGGACTGCTAGTCAGTACTGGGTTGTCTGGGTTATAGTTACAGCTTTATCCTTTTGCATTGTGATGCTCATTATTGATTTAATAATTCATATACTCATAAGTAGTTCTAACTTTATTTAGGGCATCCATCTGTGACTCTAGGCAGAGCATGAAGAAATTAAAGGTTAGCAATTATAGCACTGTAGCCAAACCATGCCTGAGGAAAAGACTACTTGGTCGCAGTATCTGTTGTCTTAAGAGGAGATGTAATGCTGTGTTTACTTCCAGTTTTAACTGTTGTAGGAATATTTACTATAGAAAGTCAGTGTATCCACAATGAAATCCTTGACAGCAAGCCTTTACAGCTATTGTGACAAACTGTTGATTTCTAGTTTTTTGGCTGACTCATTTCTTATTATTTTAATATCTTGATCCCCCATTTTCTATCTGGCTACTAATTCTTGTTGACTTTATCTTCCCATTGATTCTCCATGCAAGACCTCAGTTTCTTCTTCCAGTTATCAAACATGTATTTCATTAGATGATCATTACAACTCCTCAAAAGGCAGAGTCTTGTAGTTATATTAAGGCCATGGAAGTGACTGAGTCCTGCACGAGGGACAAGTGAACAGGAGCCAGGAGCCACCATCCTGACACAGCTGATCCTGCCAAGAGAGCTGTAAGCAGTGATGTCGTGTGAGCATGGAACATGTATTCTTGTGCTATGTACTAGATATCTGTCACTCCTATCTGCAAGGCAAAGTACACATGCAAGGCCCCTGGTCTCCTCCAGAGGTCCCATTAACAGCAAGAAATTTTGCACCCTACTCTGTAAGATAGTAAAGCTTATGAATGGCTGATTCATCCTATCTCACCTAGCAGACCTTTCCAGTAGTATGGGATTGCTCCTCATCGTGGATCACGAACCCCACAGATGGAATACTGCCTCTGCTCCAGTCAGATGATTTTTATTTAATTTATATGTTATTGTCCTATTCACTTTTTAATATTATGCCTCTCAGCTGTTCAGATTTTTGCCAAATGTCCAGATTTTTGCCACATATTTTTGACCTGTTGCTGATAAAATTGTGGTTCTCTTGCAAATCACTGGCAAATCATTGAGGACCGAAGTCAGAAAATAACGTCAGACATTTGATTTTCAGACTTCATATCCTTCAGAAAGTTCACGCAAAACCTGTTGGCTATCAACTTTTTAACTTTGTAAGAGCAATATTTAAAAGGTGTCCCTCTTTTTGGGCCTTTATCCCCCCATTATTTGGGCTTTGTCCAGATTTCTTGCTCTGACAGGTTGAGAGGTATGCTTTTTATAGAGCTACATTATTTTGTAGAATGACAAATATAATCTGTGTTGATCTTCTCTGATATCTTCTCTTCTTTCATATTTTACCACAATAATATGTGCATGTTGCTTGGTATATTCACTTTGTTTGGCATCTTTCATTCAGACATTGTTCAAAAAAGTTTTCCTTATGAACCTTGTATTGCCAGTATGATGATGCCTGTGTTGCTCAGTAAAATACTTTTTTATATACCTTCTAGTACTGTTACAGAAGTCTTTATACAGTAACTGTTTTCTACTGCCATTTAGTCCTTGTACCCCATAAGCAAGTAAATCAAATCTGCATTAGCGTCCATATACGCAAGTAAATCAAATCTGTATTAGTATCCACATGCATAAGTAAATCAAATTTGTATTAGCGTCCACTTAATGTTATCATAATCAGATAGTTGTATGTTGTTGGGCCTTCAGCAGTGTTTTGTTTAGTAAAGTTGTTTAACTTTCTTTGAATATTAGAAAATGGATACATACTCAACACTGTTTAGACTTAAAACTTTTAAAATGATCATTAAAATTTGCATTAGAATTTCAGCCTATTATAAGCTGTTGAATTAATATATATTGGCATTTCCTGTGCCTTCAGGTTTTCAGATGCCTTCCCTCAGACCACGTGCGCACCTATGCAGAACTCCGAGAATATGTTGCGAAACCTGGGTTGGAAAGTGAAGACAAAGCCAGAGCAGTTGAAGAACTGAAGAAGATCCGGGGTTTTCTTGTGCAGTTCCCATTTTATTTTCTTGCTTCAGAAAACTTGCTTCCTTCTGCAGCAACCAAAGAAGGCATGGTACCAACTGAAGTGTGGACGTAACAATCCTATTATCTGAACTTTGTAGGTCTGATTACATATAGTGTGCATATACTTTCTGTTGTAAGAACGGTTTAATTTGCTAGTAAAATGTATCTGTTAGCAGGCGATAGTACAGCCTGTCCAAAGTGAAGTTGAATTTCATGGATAGCACATGCAAATCAAGATGAGGGTAGACATCAATTTTTAATGTTTTTAAAATTTGCTATAATCTGGCACAGATGACGGCAGTGATCTGTTCTACAGCAGGATGAAAAAAGTCACAGCTTTAGAAGAACTATTTGTGCTAGACAAAAAAGCTTGTGTTACCTTGCGTATGTTCTAATACATCAAGCAGAGCAAGGCCTGCAGGCTGAGTTTTACGTTTGAACTGAAGCTGTTGAAGTATCTTTTGCAGCAGGCATGGTTTTCTCTACTTACAGACCCATCCCAATATGTGATTCTTTTCTGCTCTCAGTTTAGCTGTCTCTTGCACTGTTTCCTATTTTTATGCTCTTAGTTTGTCCCATACCAATTTGTAATCCATCTGACAGACTTCTAAACTGAATCCTTATATAGGCTTGAATAGATGGCTGATAAGTGTAGAACTGTGCAACATCTCCAAGGATTGCTAAGGCAGCAAGGCCTTTTCAATTATTTTTGTCATGTCTGTTACCTGCACCTGACCTCTGCTTTCTTACAGTGTGCATACCTTTTGTAGGTGGGCCTCCGATGAGCCTAACTAGTCTAGAAGTCAGAATCTGTCACAGGCCAGGTGACTGTTAGATCATTTTAGAAGCTTGTATTGATCCCTCTTTACATCTGTGGTCTAAAAGGATATTAATTCAAATGTTACAAAAGCAAATCCACCAGAATAACAACAATTAATATTATCTAATTGTACTAACGTCTCTTGTTTTGCTGAAGAAAATGTGGTCAAGGCAGTGTAGAGAGCATTATAATAAACCAACAAACTTTAAAAGCACTCTGTTCAAAACTAAATGAATGCTGGGCCCTTTGATAAATGCTTTTAAGTATTTATGATCATTTTAAATATTTTATTCTTTTGATTGTACTATATATTATAAGAAATATTTTAATGTAAAATAGTATTTATTCTTATGATGCAATAAAAGTAACACTAGAGTAGATGTGTATTTAAATTTTAAAAAATCCCGCTGCAATGTAGGTTAGAATTGTGTGTATGTGCGATTGATTTAAAAAAAGTGTAAGGAGTTCTGGCATTTGAAGACATCATGGTCCTGTGGTTATTTTTACATTTATCAGGCCACTCTAGTATGGAATGATGCTTTCAGGAAAATGCGTTGTGCTAGTAAAAATGATTTGGGATAGAAAGTCTGAGTTATGATATGGTTGTTCTTGGAAATAAGAACCTCTCCAGTGCAAATAAATGACAAAATTAATGTTTTGCTGTATTTTCTCAGAGTCAATTAGCACTGGAGTATTTTAAGCCTTTTTCTTGGAGTCATTCAGCGTTTAAGTCCAAGCATTTTGTATCTGTCAGTTAGCCTTTTGGTTTTGTTCACAGAAGAAAAGAAAATAGCAAATGCATACTATCTTTGATTAAAAGTTTCATCTGTGTAGTGACACACATGCAAATGTGTAAGGTTAATCGCCATTCATGGTTGACAAAAGCTTAGCATTTATAAATGAAGCCTAATTTGGTAGGTTATTTTTGGTGATTTTTTTTTTTTTTATTCTAGTTATGTGTTCTAAAGAGGAAGTTTAAAGGGGTCTACTTTATTTACGCGAAAGCTTAAAACAGCGAATGCATATGCATCGAAAGTGCAAACTGTCGAAAACTGTAAACGGAAATCTCCGTAGGTGGAGATTTCCATTTACTTCAGTGTAGTGCGATCTCAGAGTTGGTATATTTAAGTAGCGGGGGGGGGGGGGCTGTTACATGTCATGTTTGTTGTGTAGCTCTGTTTTTATTGTGTTTCGATGCTTTCTCGGTTAGATGCATATGCATTCGCTGTTTTAAGCTTCCACATAAATAAAGTAGACCCGTTTAAAGTACTGTCGTAAATGAAAATTCATTATGTATATGGAAAGCAAACCTTCACTGCTTTGACATGTGTATCCAATTACATGTAATTGTCAATGCTTAAAAAGGTATTGCCTTTCTCTGTATTCTGATCTTCTGTCTGAACAATATGCAGCTATGCCACTTAGCTTATCACTGTATCAAATATTTCTCTGCAGCTCCTTAGAAATGTAAGAATATATATTGCACACTATATTGTATCAGACACTGTCAAGACACTATCATTCCTTGTGTAAAATATGTTGTCATTGCTGCTGTTAATGTTGTTAGTGAAACTAGCTACATCACTTTAGTGGAAGAAAAGCAAAATTTTTACACACAGTAATGTAAAATTGACACACATTTTTTTTTTCCAGGTAGTGAACTATATAATGTTTACTGTTCTAGTTATTGAACTTTCCACTGGTAGTATGCTCAAAATTTTAAATGTGATACATTTCATAATGAAGTTATGTCCAGAGAAGTCTTTCTCCTACAGCTTTTAGTAAGAATTTACAAATCATCTTTACATCTTTTTCACTTTCCTTCCCAGGCCAGCCTTTGCTATGTTAGGGACAGTGTCAGCATGACTTTCATCCCATTAACCGGTGATGGGAAGCATTCCCTCAAAAGTTGGTGCACTGATAACCATCTAGAGTACCTTTTATTCATTTATTATTTTATTTTTTTAAGTTTTGCCTTCCTCATTTCCACCAGCTTGCATGTGCACACTGATGTATACAAGTAAATACACAAGTTTAACATGATCTCTTTATTGAAGGCATGCATTATGTGGTTGCAATGAATCGCTAAAACTTGATAATAGAGGTAACCAGTTCTGTATTCATTACTACATCTATCACAGTAGAGGCTTTATTTGTTAGCTATATACAGGTTTTACATCCCATGTTCTGGCTATTTTTTTTTGTAAAGCCAGGAGTACAGTATGAAATTTCAAACAAGACTTGCAAGCGATTCCGCTTCCAGACTTCCACTGAGTGAGCTTTGTTTTGGCTTTGAGTCTGGATACCTTCTGTTTTTTATTCAGATTCCTCTGCAACATGTACACGTGTATGAATACTGTAGGAAGGTTTGAAAAGCACTTCTGTATTTGCTGAAGAAATTGAGTTGGTCATTTCTCCAGTGCTTAAATCAGGATGCTTAGGTATTCCAAGTACGGTATTCCTGCTCATGTCTTCAGCGTTCTTTATTGCAGCAGCTACAGTAGAACAGATAGCCCCACTTAGAAGCTGTGGGTTTGAAATCCATTTGGGAATTTTGTGCATAGGTTCTCTGCAAAGTACGTGAACAGTATTTTGGATAAACTGCAAGTACTGGCCTGAAACAGAAAAAAATAGTCTAGCAAGTAAACCCTCACTGACCCGTGTATGGCATGTTAACACAGATATTTGTTTTGCTGTTTAGCATCTCTAGATTCCATGGTTTAATCTTGGCTAATGTCTACTGTATTTGTGGAGTCTTTATTTTCTTCTCATGTCCATGTGGTTTTTTTCTGTCTCCTGAAGACCTGCAATTTTTGCTTCCAGTTGTTAAAAATGTTGTCCACATATACTGCATTTGCTTTTTTGGCTTTGTCCATGGCTGGAAATAAGCCATGAAGAACTGCTCATTTGCATGCTTACAAAATACTGAGCAAATACATGCAGGCAAGACCTTTTAAGGACTGCATTGACTCTGCTGCAATATTTTTTCTTGACTACAGCACCTTGCTGTATACAGTTGAAAAGGTAGATGTAACTAGAAGACTTTCCCCTTATTTTAACACTGACATGAGAATGCAGTCTTTAAAGAAAAGTAAGTTAAGGTGTATCCCTGCTGCTTACTTATAGTTTCTAAAAGTACTTACTTCATCTCAGCAGGTAACTAAAAAATTTACTTTTACTCCGCGTGTTTTCAGTCATACCCATAAGGCCTAAATAGCTAAAGACTGATTTGTTAAAAATCATGGTATTATGCATTTAGGGCCCCTGGCGTATGTATGAGTACAGTTACCACGTTTATAGGTTCATAGGTTAGTACTAAGCTAACTGCCCTTGTGAGCCATTTTAAGCCTAGCCAATTATCCCTTGTGAGATTCAAACCCTGCACCTTGTGTTTGTAAGGCAAACACCTTCACCATTAGGCCACCCTCCCAAAGAATCTTGTGTCAAGGCGTCAACAATAAAAGTATGGATTACATTTTCAACCTTTCATTTATTTCTTGATATAAAAATGTCCATCTGTCATTGGTAGCACCTAGTTGCAACCATACAACAGCAGGATTTGGAGATCATGTTTTAAAATTGTTTTGAGCTGACATTATTCTTTGTATTACTATTCCACTGCAGAATCTTGGATATCTAAATACAATGTTTACACTCATTTGTTTTTATGCTGGCAGACTGCAAGTATTTTCTTTCCATTTTGTAGCTGTTTGCTCATTCTAAAATCAGATTTTAGCTGATGTTTACAGATGGGCCTGCCAAGGTACATGTTTTTTTTTATTTTGCATCTGTAAACTGATTTTGATATGTATACATTGCTTAAAATATCACACAGGAGTTTCAGATGTAAAACAAAGCAATTCTAAGCATCATGCATAAATTTCTAGATAATTTGTAGTGTAGTTTAGTGAAAATGAGGACAGGCAAAAATGTATCTTTTTTTGTCTTTCACATAATGAAGTTACTTGGCTTTTTTTATGTGTTTGCATCTCCATAGAATCCTGCCAATTCATCCTTCAGAGAGGTAGCCTGGAATCTCTTGACTTGACAACAGCCCTATCACTTCTTCCCAGGTAACCGGATTGGTCCACCTTTTCCACTGCATCAACAGTCTGGTAGTAGGGAACTGGCCAACTTGTTGGTCCTGTTTAATGGCCTGCCAATCCCTTAGTGCAGCTCCCCCTCCATTACAGTGGCTCTCATGGCTCCAGCATGTGCTGTCTCCTTCAGGAAGCATGTTTCTGCATGCTGATGTCACCAGCTTATGTAGTTGTACAGTGGCAGCATCTGTTTGACAGGTACAATCTCCATGGGATGCAACACACAATCTCATTAGGTCATACCCAGGAGACAAGCCAGAGCCATTTCCCTTCTCCGATAATCACAAGCCCATTGCTTCCAACAGCTATCTCACTAATTAACAGTGTCTTCTGGTTCTTAGTTTAAGTTTTACTCTACACCGTATAGCCAGGCTGCTTGGGCCTTTTCATCTTCCAAATGCTTTCTTTTTTAAGCCATCTTCATAATTGTCCTTCAGTGTGATTTTTACATTTCCTGCATTTATTTGTGACTTATTAATGCATGGTAAGAAGTTAGGAATCCTGTGTTTTAGAACATGTTTATAATTTTGTGTAGAATAAATCCCTAGTGTTCTTAGAAAAATTATGGAACTGATTTTAGGGGAAATATTTGTTCTTTAGTAAACATTAAAGACTTCCTTCTGTGAAGGATTTTAGTCCAGATGTTAATTAATATGAATGATACTGTTTTTTTGTGATTGATTTGCAGGCATTGTATAATATAAATAATGTTCTACAGTATTTAGTAAAAGTATTTGCAGATTTCAGTGTACGTTACTTATTGATTAAAAACATCTACTTGCCTTCTGATTCATTTTTGCAGATAAAAAAAATGCTACAGAACAATTTTTGAAGTTTCAGGTATATATGGCATACTTTCAGGTATGGCCTGCAAACCCAGAGTCTTTCTCATTTCTGACTTTAACTTTCATCAGTGCCTTTTGAAATTCATGATATGCTGGTAAATGGCTACCAGCACCAAGTGTGTACTTAACTGCTAACATGGCAGTGATGAAAACTAAGTGAAACAAAGTATGTTTTGTGTCATCGTATTGCACATCCAGTGCACTGTCTCGCAATCAGTCCATCACCTTGTCACCTTCATTGTGTTGACTATCTCTTGTATGAAGTTGTGTACTCTGCTGTCGCTTTAGTGTTACATGGCTATTAAGAGTGTTTATGTGCATTTAAAACAGCCAGACACTTCATGGTTCTCCATTTATTTTTCTAGCCTCTCTTAAACGTTTTACATTTTTTGGTGTATCCCCCGGGGTGGTTCATGCTGTAAAATAGTTTTGGTCATAATTTTTAATAAATGTCCTTGATAGACTATACCAGTATAAAAACTGGAATAATTCATAATAATATGTAAGAACAATCTTTCCATGAAGGGAAGTCACACACATTTAAGATGCAGTCAGGTCTTTATTTAAATATACTTTGCTTTCTAATTGCCTGCGAGGATACACTTACTGTATTAGTTTTAGTTACTCTCACATACATCAGTAAGTAACATTAAGTAGCACTGAGTCAAATGCATCATTAGCTGAGACAATTATAATTTTAGTTTTCCAATTCATGTAGTATATTCAAGAGGTACATTTTGTTCAGTAGCCAAATTTTATCATGTCTGCCTTATCACATATATGCTGAAACAGAGGCAGTCATTGGAGTATTGAAGTCTGTTCAATTCCATCTGTTTATCATAAAATTAGGATTGCATTATGATTATTTTATCATTTACATCATACTAAAATGGATCTGTAGCACTGTTTTTTTTACATTGTTTCATTGAGATGAACATTCCTGTATGAATACTGAGGTATTTATAGATGTTTTGTAATTGTAACATATGAATCATACCAACACTGTGACTAAAACTTGACCATGCTGGACATAATAAATCACTCTAATGAATAAAATATACTATTGCATAATTATTGTATAATGCACCATGATCTGTTCCTTGTTTCTTGTGTTCTCCATGGAATGTTACCATTTAACAAATCACATTTACCTGAAAACAGAATAAAATAATGTTTTTATTAGTTTGCTTTATTTTACAAACACAATGTTCTTAAAGGATAACTTCAAATTTTAATTGTATTTTTCCTAACATATTACTTGATGCGTTCGTATGTAAAGATTGAGGACTGCAAACATTTATAGTGAATTTTTCTTTTTATCTTTGCTGAAGGTAAGCTATTAAACTCCATTTTATTTGTGCTGTTCTAGTCATACCCCATCGATATACTTACCCAGATTACTTTTGATCAATTCACAAACGCGTAGGTATTCAAAGAAACTCAGTCGGTAATCTTTGTCAAGATCAACCTCAGACATGAATTCCTATTCATGCAAACAGCATGAGTGAAAAAGGAAGGAAAATCGTATATAATTAAATGTCCTTTAGCTACTCAGTTTACTTCAAGTTAAATACACAGTAGCTGGTATGATAGCAAGCCAAAGGTATTCCTCTTGATAAGATGACTTATACAACCCTCACCCCATAGCTCTATGAACACCTCAGCACTTCGTATAAAGTAAACAGCACTTCAGTGGTAGCTAGTATATTATGTATAACTTTTGTTACTTGAAATGCAAAATGTCACTTCCTGGTTTAAAGCTAATGCAGTAATTTCACAGTGTTCAGGCAGAGGTATTAAATTCTTCCTTTTGCTAGAAACAAACTTCACAATAGAAACCAAAAGGCTTGCTTTTAGGGGGCTGAAGCAGTGGCATGCATGTAGATGTGTATTGTCTGCTGTGATGGGGATCAAAGCCACTGTCAGTACACACTGACGAGCAAGATATGTGGATGATTACAAAAGTGCTAATCACTTTCAGTGTTGTATACTCAGTGAATGTTCATGTTCCATATTAGGATGGTATGGATGCACATAATTCTGTTCTATCTACTCCTACAAAATGTCTGGCTGTAACAGTGTTTATCATAAAGGTGAAGGATATCCTTTTCGGATTTAAAGCTACTACAGTACTTTTAGAGCTTTCTGGCAGAGGCATTAAATTGCTTGTCTGCAGCAGTTGAAAATTTTCATTTTTGCTTTCTATTAATTCCCCTTAGGGTCCAGTAAGAAAAAAAAAATCCCCAAACCTAATTCAATACCTTGACGTGTTAGAAATGCTAGACAGATAATACAAGGAAGAGATAAAGTATGGAAACAAAGGTATAAAATCAAAACTGAAACCTCCGAGACAGCTGAAACTCATCCAATTTGACAAAAAAAAAAATGTCTTCACCCAACTCATAAATAAAACTTTTTTAATTCAAAAGGTTATTGGATAGCCATAAACATGCACCTCAAACCTGAACAAAACTCCACAGACAAATCCCCTACCAAATGAAACCAACAAAAACATCACCCAACAATTCAAACCCCATCCAAGTAACATCTTTTACACTAAAAAATCTAACAGACAACCCATCAGATTTACCTTCAGTTCATTCAGAATAGTACCTCAACATTTTTTCTTCAACCGTTCCCAAGTAAAATAATATAAAAACTGCTATTGCAACTGAGACCAACACATTTGCAGCCAACAAAGTCCTATTCAGTACTTAATATTCAGCACATATGCCATAGCCTACCTCATATTGATTATAATCAACAGGGCCATATTCTAATCATATGTTCCCGAACTATGGATAAAAAACATACATTATTCCACTATATAAAGGAGTGAAGTCAGTAGAATTATCCTACTATTAACCAATTGCCTACTCTCTCCATTGTCAACACTTCTAGAAAGATAAGTATGTTCCCAGCTGATATAGTATCTCCTAAGCAATGGCCTACTCTCTCCCAACCAACATGGTTTTAACCCTTCACCATAGGGTCTATATCACCATATTGAATGGTGATAAATGCCGAATGCCGAAAATATCAAAAGTTCACGAGAACGAACTTGTGTTTTTGGGGTGTGCGGTACAGTGAGGATTGGGGTATTTGCCCTTTCCTTACTGTAGTGCGACCTCTGAGTTGTGGAATATGTACAATAGCAAATTCGTTCTTGTGAACTTTCGATATTTTCGGCAATCGACATTATCACCATTCAATATGGTGATATAGACCCCCACATAGCACCACTGCAGCTCTTCTTTCCGTCCACAACAAAATAAATCAACTTGTATATGAGGGTAAACTACTCGCTTGTATAGTCCTGGATCTATCAAAATAATTTGATAATTCTCACATACTAAACTACTACAAATTTTATTCTCCCTCAGTCTCTCCACATCTACCTTAAGATTGTTTAAAAAGATATCTCATAGGTAGGCACAATGTGTCAAATGGCAAACATGCTACTCATTCTGTCTACATGTAGCCATTGATGTCTATCAGAGCTTAATCCTATGACCGCTTCTCTTCGGTATTTTTATAGGCAGCATTGGTACTACATTGGGGCAAGGCTTCCTTGGTTCAGTATGCAGACTATTCCATTTTAATTGCATCATCTCCATGCATGTCATCACTACAAACAGCTACATAACAATCGTACTTCTCCAGCAAGTCATTTTTGAACCAATATAATTTTCTCCTGAGCCCAAACAAAAGTGTACTTTTCATGCCAAAGCAATTCTGTGATCACTTTTACTATGTCATCTACACCAAACAATAAACTGGAGATTGTCACACATACTAAATTACTTTGGGTTGCCACAGATTATCTAAAATTTAGCCTACATACTCAAATACTGTTATAAAAACCTATGTAAAAGTAGGTCGTCTCTACAAAGTATATTCCCGCTTCAGCTTGCAATCTATAAAGACCACTGGGTTTTCATATCTGTTGCCAACGCTCTCCTAGGACTCTCCCCTACTAAAATGTCATCTCCTTCCTTTTAACAAAACTGGAACAATGTTACAATGAAATAACATTTGCAGCCGATTTTCCAAATAAAACCCATCTCTGCCTAGCACTCAACCTGCTTAAACTAGCTGCCATTCCTAGAGTTAGAGAAAGCATAGGATAAGGTACCAAGAAACTGGTTTAGATGGTCCTGTGATGGTTCAAAGTTCCAGAAACACTGGTAGAATTAGTGTGAGATACATACAAATACCTGAGTGGTACAAGTACAAACAGCATTTCAATTCAGAGGGGTTCCTAGTGGGAGAGGGTGTGTATCAGGGCTCAGCTCTGAAACTGCTGCTGTTCATACTGGTGATGGACTACAGTAGTAAGCAAGTCAGAGTGGACAGATCAACAAAGCTGCTGTATGCAGACAATGTGACATTGCAGGCAAACTCTGAACAAGAACTTCAACAAACAACAGGGGAATGGAATGCAAAACTGAAGGCACATGGGAAGAAACTGAGTATAAATAAGATAGTTATAATTGCAGCAAATGGGGGAAATTAGGAGAAGCTGAAAATGTTGATATCCAGGGAAGAGGTTAGTGCCTACAAGTACCTGGGTGGGCTGTTTGAGGGAAAGGGAAGTCTGGATGAGGAGTTCAAAGCTAGAATTATAGGGGCTGTGGCCAACTGGCACAGTGTGTCTGGGGTAGTGTATCACAGAAGAATGCCAGAGAAGCAACCAGTACAACAGTATGGTACAGAAACCTGGGCAGTGAAGGTATAGCAGTTGAGAAAGCAAGAGGTGATGGAGATGGGTGGTATGATGCACACTGTGGCGTAGTAGTAGTAAGAACATCAGAGCAGAAGCCCCAGTAGTTCCAATTATAGAGATTGCAGATGTCTGGGGGGGGCATGTGCAAATAAGAAGACAATCTGGTGAATATGATGTGGGATGGACAGGAAGAAGGCAAGAGAAAATGAGGGCATCCACCAAAGAGCTGGATTATATATGAGAAGGCCTGCAAGCATGACGGTCAATGAAGGTAGGAGAGAGAGTCATTGACTTGAGAGGGATGGCAACAGTTGATGTCGCATACCTCTCAACTGTCCATATTTTTTCTTCATATTTTTGGTCTGTTCCTCATAAAATTTGGGATTTTTCAGAATTTTTGTGGCAAGACAGAGAGGACTGAATTCACTAAATAATGTCAGGCATTTGAGTTTCAGACTTCATACCCTTCAGAAAATGCATGGTAACACAAGAACTTTTATTCTAGCAACTTTCTAAGTTTATAAGAACAATATTTAAAAATTTCCCTATTTTTGTGGCTTTGTCCCCCCATTATTTTTAGCTTTGTGCAGATTTTTTGTGCTAAGAGGTTGAGAGCTGTGTGTGACACCCCGACCTTATGTTGAAAATGAGAGTTGATGATTCCCTATCTCCATCTTGCTTATTCTTTAGGTTTTCACCTTATGTTCTATCCTCTCCTTGTATCCCCCTTTTCATCACTTCCTATATTTTCATTCCCATACTTTAAGTTGGTCAAGAAGTAGATGAGCACACCTGAATGCTGTCCTTTTAAGGATACTAAATCATTTCTCGCTCTTGCTATCACTTTGTGATTGTGTAGAGCCTCATCCAGGCTTGTGCACAACACGAGGGCTACTTGTGCTCTACTTTCCCTATGGTTGCTTCTTAGTACAGGGTTTTCCCACAGACCATATTGCAGCTGCAATATATGCTGATCTCCTCACATGGATTTCCCTTGTTGTTCATTATTAATGAGCATCAGGCATCATCGAGCAGTGTAAACAGTGATGGACTGGCCACACCCAAGTCCACAATCTTTCCAATCCCATACATAAGCAGCCAGCATGCAAGTCCCATACATAAGCAGTCAGTATGCAACTCAAGAAAGCTTCATTCTAGTTTAAAAGGGGTATTGGATTCAAGTCAGAGATTGCAAAAGTAGCACAATTGACCCGATGTTTGCATTGAGACAGATACTTGAGAAGAAACTAGAGAAGAGGAGAGAGTCAAACTGGGCTTTCCTAGACTTGGAGAAAGCATATGACAAGGTCCCAAGAAAGCTGATCTGGGCAGTACTGCAGTGGTTTGAAGTCTCAGAAACATTGGTAGAATTAGTACAGGCTATGTACAAGGACCCAGTGACTCAAGTACGAACAGTGTTTGGCCTCACTGAGGGGTTCCCAGTGGGAGTGGTTGTACACCAGGGTTCAGCTCTGAGCCCACTGCTGTAAATACTGGTAATGGACTACATCAGCAAACAGGTTGGAGGGGTCAGAGCAACAAAGCTGCTGTATGCAGACAATGTGGCAGTACAGGCGGACTCTGATCTAGAACTTCAGCAAAGGATAGGAGAATGGAATGCAAATCTGAAGGCACATGGGATGAAACTAAGCACAGATAAGACGGTGGTAATGGCAGCAGATTGGGGAAATCAGAAGAAGCTGAGAATAGAGATAGATGGGAAGTTAGTGGAACAGGTAAACAGCTTCAAGTATCTGGGAGGGGTGGTTGAGGAGAAGGGTAGTCTGAATGAAGAGGTCAAAGCTAGAATCAGAGGGGCTTTAGCCAACTGGCATAGAGTATCAGGTATAGTATATGACAGAAGAATGACAAAGAAGCTGAAAAGTAAGGTGTACAAGACAGTGGTGCGACCAGTACTACTGTATGGTACAGAAACCTGGGCAGTAAAGGCAGAACAGTTGAAGAAGCTAGAGGTGATGGAAATGAAGTGCCTGAGAAAGGTGGTAGGATGCACACTGCGGGACAGGCGAAGAAATGACATAAGAGCAGAAGCCAAAGTAGCTCCAATTACAGAAAAGATCAAAGAAAACAGATTACGATGGTATGGGCACATGTGTAGAAAAGCAGAAGACAGTCTGGTGAGGGAGATTTGGGACAGACAGGAAGAAGGTAAGAGGAAGCGAGGGCATCCAGCAAAGAGGTGGATGGATTTGTGAAAGAAGATATGCGACAGTCAGGCATGAGTGTTGAAGAAGGCAGGAGAGTGGCACTGAATCGAGAGAGTTGGCGACAGTTAATACGATATCCCGACTCCATGTAAATGGGAAAAAAGGGGATGATGATGATGATGATGATTCCTAATGAAATGTTTGGCTGCAGGCATAAACTATTGATGGCCACAGTCATCTGCAAACTGTAGTCAGAGAAGGCTCTGGGATCAACAGAGACCAGAACGAAGACCTGAAGGTTGACTAGAGAAATTTCAAGAAAATGCTTGTAGCTGCAGCACCTCAGGAGGAAGAGGACATGGAAGGAGCACATGAAGAATGGTAGCATCTCAAAACAGCATGGGTGAAGATGATGGAACAGATTTACAGTTAAGCTAGGTGAGGAAATAAAGTACATAAGGAAAGCTGGTGGAATGCAGAAGTCCATGAAGTTGTCAGAAGGGAATGCAGAAAAACATTGGAGATAGAAAAGATAGAGCAGACTAAGAATGCTGGTTGGCTAACAAAGTTTTGCAGTGCAAAAAGACAAGGCATCAGAGCACATCTATAAGCTCCTGAAAAGTGGTTCAGCTGATGGTGCAGTGAAGCTTTATCAGGTTGTAAGGCAACAATAGAAAGATGGTTCAGCAGATGCTGCTATGCCAGTAAAAATCTGCTTACTAGTCCGGAGGACATCAAGGCTAGATGTAAAGAATAACTCAATAAGTTTTCCAATAAACATCTGAATGAAGAAAATCCCAAAAAGGCTGCACTGTTGCATGCAGAGGCTATGATGGAAGAAGAGGAATGTATCCCAGAAGTGACATGCATTAAGGAAACTGATCAGGGAAAGCAGCAGGCTCAAATGCAGAAATGGCAGATTTGATCAAAATATCAGGTCTATGTGGGGGAAAATGGCTCTTAAGGATACTCATCATGGTATGGATGGGGGGGGGGCATATCATAGATATCTGGAGAATAAGTATTCTACTTTCAGTGTAGAAATCAAAGGGGTATTCACAATTGTGGGCAGTACAGAGGTATAAAACTCCTTTCATACTACAGAAAAGGTGCTAGTTGAGGATAAGTGATTAATGTGCAGATTAGTTGAAAGTAAGATGAGAGACATTTCAGATTCATATCTACATTTGCTATGCTAACACCACTCCTCACCCTGCCCCATCCCCATCCCCATCCACTCCACGTAACAACCTTATACCTAACGTGACCCCTCCCACACCTCTCTTCCACCTCTTCCATAACTCTCCCTAATTATTCCCCCAGTCATACCATACCTCCTAACTACTGTTCCTCCCCACCCACTTTAAATAGTGCCATATAGTGCTCCATCCCCTAAACTCTAGCTATCCTGTTCATATTCATTCCATCACATTGCACTCAACCATCATCATGTCCATCACTACTATTACTATGATCTCACTTCTCTCACTTATTCTCTGTCTCCTAACAATAATCACAACTTTCCAGGCATCCAGCATACCTCCTACACCCACCTGTACAACCGCCGCACATAATCCACATTTATCAAGTTACTCTGACATCCACCCTAGCTTATTCACAGCTAATACCTCTGTACTATCCAAAGTCAAAATTCTACCTCCAAAGACACCCCCACTATCACACCATCAGCAGCAACTATACCATTCTTAGGAAAAAAACTGATAGGTATAAACCAAATAAATTGCCAAAGCATTATATCCCTGTGCAGTAATGTATACCCCCCCCCACACTCCCAGCAAACCTAGCAAATCTCTTATGCTATCAACCATAAATCTCCAAAGCCTTAGAAACAACATACCTGAACTCCAAGTGTGGATTTCACAAAACAACCCAGATGGTGTAGCAGCCACCGAAACTTGGTTGAGATCATATGTAAAAGAGGCAGAATTTTTCCCCCCAGGCTACTCATGACTAAGAGCAGATAGGCCCCACAAGAGAGGAGGGGGAGTAGCAATACTATTCCTTAGCAAATATACTTTACTTCCCTACTCAGAACCAACTCCCAACTTCTCCCCAGCCAAAGTACTAATCTCTATAGTAAAACTTAATCATAAAAATATTTGCATAATTTCTCTGTACATTCCTCCACAAAACAGTATACCAATGTTAGAGAACATACTTGCCTGGACATCCTAAAACATAGATAATGAAACCATCATCCTAGTTGATGTAAACATTGATTGGCTAGACAGTGCCCAAAAGAACCCCTCAAAAATCATAAACCTTTACAACTTCTCCCAACTAATTTAAGACATCACCAGACCTCACAAAAATAGCAATTGAGGCTCCACAATAGACTGGATATTAGTAACCAATTCTAACAATATCACCACTACAGACCTACTACCTAATACTATTAGTGACCACCACCCAGCTTATATCCTATGCAAGTCTTCCCCAATCCCAGGCCAAACAAAAACCCAAAAA
>NC_056734.1:148257320-148334820 GCF_019279795.1 Protopterus annectens
TGATATTCCCACAGTCATGTATGCCTTCCTGCATTACTACTGCGTGTTACTGGCAGTTTGTATCTGGTACGCATGGCTATTATGTTGGATAGCTTAGGCTATTCCCATGATATGACATACCCATTCATCCGGGAATATACATGTTATTCAATCCTTTGCATTGGCTGTGGGTGTTTGGCCATCCAGCACCACTATTATCTACGTGTGATGTCCCACCTTCACCTTCTGTGCATGTGGCACCCTGTTGGGGTGTCCTGCTTGGTGGGCGGATGTTCCACCCTATGTGTTGTGTTTGACATGTCTGCATAGCTAATCATCGGTACAGTGGCTGCACATACTGCTTTGTCCAGATGTGTACAGTTATGGACACCGCATGCAGAACTTCATGGGGTTGACAGGTCCTACCACTACGCGGGATGTACGCATTCTGCCGACACATTCACATGCAGCCATTTGGATATCAGTACCTGAGGTGGGATGTTGACATGTGGGGTACATATTTGCACGCCATGGCACTGCCTAGGACAATACTTCATACTACATTTGAGGTATACCCACTGTGTAGGTGTGCAGCTGCCAAGGCTGCTAGCTGGATTGGGTGGACGGTCGCATGGGTGCGGGTTACGCTATGACGGGCTGTTGTGTATTACATTTGCATGCATGGGTTCTGCTTCTGGATATTCTGCTTCGCATACGCCATCCTATGTGTATCGACGGGTACATTGTTGGTGTAGTACATGTTGCTATGCACATGTTTGTCTGTGTTTAGGGTATCTGGTTTCCTTCTGGTTGTTATATAGACACGGCTGCCCGGCTGTGTACTCTCACTACCACTGTGGAACTGCTGGTGACCATGCCCATGGGGCTACTTGTGTGTAGGTGTGGCGCGCTGACATGCTTTGGTACACCTTCACTGGGTATGCCCACTGATAGTGCATTGCGTGACGGACACGGTATTACGAGTATCCTTTGTTCCTTGGATGGGTACAATTTGGACTTCGTGGGTTAATGTTTGGTTCTACGTTTTGTGTAGACGGGTACTATGTTGCATACTCTGCGTACGTTTCATTATCCACGGACACTGGCTGGTGCGGTTACTATTGCAGGCGGCCTGTGACAGTCAGCACTTTAGGTTGCTCCTCGCCTGCGGGCTTGGCCACGCCTACAGGCGCATCCTACTTGGGCTCGCACACGTGCCCTCTGCACGTGGTTGTGGTTGCGGCGCGCACTCATTACTATGCATGTGGCGCTGCTACACCGGTTATACACTGCACTGCCGGTGCACGCCTTACACCGGCCTTGCGCCGAGCTTCATGAATCCGGGGGTGAGTCTTTATCTATTTATTTTATTTATTTATTTTCCATTTGTTGACCGGGAAATTCCGTCTGGGTGTGAGCCCATTTTCAGCAGAGGCCTGGGGAGAAAAGCTCCAATAAAACAAGAACAACATTGACAGGTACAGTGTCGGTTTTACATAGAATTTAACAGAAATATCTAGAGACAATAAAGAAGGTACAATATACAATAGGCACTTTAGTGAAAAGGAGAAAGTTGTTACAATATATATATATATTTTTTTTGAGGGCCGCAAATTGCTTAGTTCTAACAGAAGTAATGAGACACAATCAGTACATATCATCCATGATTTAAAACTGTGTTAAGTAAATTAATTATACATGTAATAAGTAGTTAATCACCACAGGGTGATAAATGACATTCATTTTTCAGACAATGACATCAAATTACTATAAGATAAGTTTGGGAATGAAGGAATACAAAAATGGAGTGAAAGCACTTTAGATATGCTTGGGCAATCTAGTAAGCTCTGGTAGTAATATAAAATGTGCTTTAAGAAAAAAAGGTATATCTTTGGAAAGCTTTTTGCAGTTGTATGTGCCCAGCTGACTGAAATAATATGTGTGTGTGTGTGTGTGTGTGTGTGTGTGTGTGTGTGTGTGTGTGTGTGTGTGTGTGTGTGTGTGTGTGTGTGTGTGTGTGTGTGTGTGTGTGTGTAATATTAGCTGAGGAATTAGAATCAAAGCTGCTTGATAATTTTTTTTATTTGAAGCAGTTTACTTAACCCCATTAGGGACATGCTCTATATAAGGAAGTTTAGATGTGGTGCACTCTGTTTCTTTTTTTATTTCACTTCTGGCTGTATGACAGTGGATTGGTTAGAACAAGGTAGGCATGGTCATAGAAGTGACCTATGATGTCGTAACCAGGAAACGGTAGCTAGTGGATTGGTTAGAACAAGGTAGGCATGGTCATAGAGGTGTCCTATGATGTCATAACCAGGAAACGGTAGCTAGTGGATTGGTTAGAACAAGGTAGGCATGGTCATAGAGGTGTCCTATGATATCGTAACCAGGAAACGGTAGCAGGTGCTGAGAAAGATCTGGTGATAGCAGATACAGTCTGACAAACGAACTTCATGATGTATCCAGAAACACTGACAGAGATATGAAATATGATTATTTTAAGTTGGTTTGTGTGGTTAGCATAGAGTGACTTGCCAGTTAAAGGAGAGATGGTGTACAAATCTACAGGTGAAAGATATTGTTAAGGACCAAGCTTTTTATTATGAGAGACTCATAGGTTTTGTGGGGAATAGGTTGAGTAGGTACTGGAAACTCTAGGGCGGCTGATTAATTTTTAAATGAGGCTATTATTTCATATGGCTTCTTTAACCCTAAAATGAAAAAATATAAAATACATAATATGATTCTGCTATTTAGAAGAAATAATCATCATACTGTCTTCTCATTTATGCGTGTGTGTTTATTTGGAGCATTTCACTACTTACAACTCACCTGAAAAATGGACGCATTGTTAATTAGTAAAACCACCTAATTATCAAATTACAACCAAATGTTGGTTAGAGCAGTTAATTTAATCATAGCTAATCAAGTCACATATCAATTAAAACAATTCCCCAAATAATGGTGGAATGAATTATGCACTCAGCAGAGCTATATCCCATGTAGCATCTACCAACTTGATTTCCTTTCCAAGGAGCAAAACCCACTTTGACACCTATGTGGGTGATACCCTTTCACTTAAGGTATAGAGTCCAAGGTTAGAATATCTCACAGAGAGGTAAGCTAAACCTGTCATCTTAAGATACAGAGTCCAAGGTCTGAATGTCTCACTAAGTGTTAAACCTGTCATCTTAAGATACAGAGTCCAAGGTCTGAATGTCTCACAGAGAGATAAATGTTAACACTGTCATGCAAGAATTGTTTTTTTTTCTTTTACTGGACTGCATGTACCATGTTTTGGTTAGCAGTGCTTTGCAAAATGATACTGCTTTAATCACAGCTCAGTAAAATGTGATTTAAAGTTCTGCTGCAAACAGATGCATTTCTATCCCTTCCTCCCCCATCCCACCTCCTTCTGTTTCTTCTCTTCCTTGACTTAATCTGTGAGTCTGCCCGTTCTGTATTCTTCATAGATTCTGAAAGTTGTTTGGCTTCCTACATATTTAAGCAGCAGACTGTATTTGACAAATATAGCATTTCTCAGAAATAACGAACAAATCAAAGTCCACTACACTGCAGTCAGCTAACCAGATAGAGCCGTTAACACATTTGTTATCTGTAGGACTTTGGGACCCACTCTCCCATGTAGGAAAAGATGCCTTGTGCCATCTTCAAAGTTGCCAAACTTCCAGCAAAGTGTTTCTGATTCCTTATTTCTCTTCATGCCCAGAAACACAGCTCCCTATGAAAAAGTGCTTCATCTGACAGCCTGAGTACAAGGATGTTTGACATAAGTCAACATCCTCTGATCCATTACTGATGGGATTTAATGCATATCAGCAAGTCAAATGGTATCTGAAATACTCGGCCTAGGGATCTAAACCTCTTCTGCAACATCAACCGAACTGCTTGGAAGAATAGGTATATTTTGCAGAGGATACCGCTGCTGTGGAACAGATACCTCATCACAAAAAACAAAGTTTATCCCTGTCCATTTTCAAGCACAACTTAGATGTATGGATAGGAAACAGAAAATTTACCACACGACTGCCCCCTATACTACTCTTGGTCAGAGATAGCTCCTAAATTCTTTATCCCATGTAAGGATCCCTTCAAATTGTCTATGGTATGATACCAGTTGTTCTCATTAGGGGTAAGATATAATTATTGACCATGGGATCGGTAAAGTCAGTCAATAACCAAATGGGATAGGTTATTTTGAGCACAAAACTGGAAATTGACTAGGCTTAAAATGGCAGACGAGAGTAGCTAGCCTATTACTTAACTATGGACTTGTGAACAAGTATTCACAGCTGTACAGGTACTGAACAAACCCGTAGGCCAAGCCCCTCCCATACCCCCTGCTTTATTATTCTTTCTGTCTGAGTCACTGGCCACCAGACAAAGTTGGATCACCAATACATTGAAAAACTGTTGCAGTCTTTTTCAGTAATGCAATGAGTTTGGAGGCGTCAAAACACTGTATACTTCAAAGAGTAAGATATGATTCATAAAAGTGAACAACAGCACTCAAGCAACTACCACTATGAACAAGTGTGATATGTGCAACCTCCTACTGAGCAACTGTTTCTCCAGATGGAAAGAATATTATCAAGGCACTTGTGAGTCCCAGATGATAATATTTTCTGTTAAGACTCTTGTTCCTTAGTTATCTGCTTTCTTGGCCTTGCTTTGTTAAGCATATTACTCTCTACCTAAAGCTTTCTTATAGTTCACCTACATTACTTATATATTAGTGGATACTCAATGTGTCAACCATACTCAATGCATTTTTTTTTCTCTTTTGAATAACATTAGTGTGTGTGTGTGTGTGTGTGTGTGTGTGTGTGTGTGTGTGTGTGTGTGTGTGTGTGTGTGTGTGTGTGTGTGTGTGTGTGTGTAATATTAGCTGAGGAATTAGAATCAAAGCTGCTTGATAATTTTTTTTTATTTGAAGCAGTTTACTTAACCCCATTAGGGACATGCTCTATATAAGGAAGTTTAGATGTGGTGCACTATGTTTCTTTTTTCATTTCACTTCTGGCTGTATGACAGTGGATTGGTTAGAACAAGGTAGGCATGGTCATAGAGGTGTCCTATGATATCGTAACCAGGAAACGGTAGCCAGTGGATTGGTTAGAACAAGGTAGGCATGGTCATAGAGGTGTCCTATGATGTCGTAACCAGGAAACGGTAGCTAGTGGATTGGTTAGAACAAGGTAGGCATGGTCATAGAGGTGTCCTATGATATTGTAACCAGGAAACGGTAGCAGATGCTGAGAAAGATCTGGTGATATCAGATACAGTCTGATAAACGAACTTCATGACGTATCCAGAAACACTGACAGAGATATGAAATTTGATTATTTTAAGTTGGTTTGTGTGGTTAGCATTGAGTGACTTGCCAGTTAAGGGAGAGATGGTGTACAAACCTACAGGTGAAAGATATTGTTAAGGACCAAGCTTTTTATTATGAGCGACTCATAGGTTTTGTGGGGAATAGGTTGAGTAGGTACTGGAAACTCTAGGGTGGCTGACTAATTTTTAAATGAGGCTATTATTTCATATGGCTTCTTTAACCCTGAAATGAAAAAATATGAAATACATAACATGATTCTGCTATTTAGAAGAAATAATCATCATACTGTCTTCTCATTTATGCATGTGTGTTTATTTGGAGCATTTCACTACTTACAACTCACCTGAAAAATGCATTGTTAATTAGTAAACCATCTAATTATCAAATTACAACCAAATGTTGGTTAGAGCAGTTAATTTAGTCATAGTTAATCAAGTCACATATCAATTAAGACAATTCCCCAAATAATAGTGAAATGAATTCTGCACTCAGCAAAGCTATATCCTATGTAGCACCTACCAACTTGATTTCCTTCCCAAGGAGCAAAACCCACTTTGACACCTATGTGGGTGATACCCTTTCACTTAAGGTATAGAGTCCAAGGTCAGAATATCTCACAGAGAGGTAAGCTAAACCTGTCATCTTAAGATACAGAGTCCAAGGTCTGAATGTCTCACTAAGTGTTAAACCTGCCATCTTAAGATACAGAGTCCAAGGTCTGAATGTCTCACTAAGTGTTAAACCTGCCATCTTAAGATACAGAGTCCAAGGTCTGAATGTCTCACTAAGTGTTAAACCTGCCATCTTAAGATACAGAGTCCAAGGTCTGAATGTTTCACAGAGAGATAAATGTTAACACTGTCATGCAAGAATTGTTTTTTTCTTTTACTGGACTGCATGTACCATGTTTTGGTTAGCAGTGCTTTGCAAAATGATGCTGCTTTAATCACAGCTCAGTAAAATGTGATTTAAAGTTCTGCTGCAAACAGATGCATTTCTATCCCTTCCTCCCCCACCCCACCTCCTCCTGTTTCTTCTCTTCCATGACTTAATCTGTGAGTCCGCCCATTCTGTATTCTTCATAGATTCTGAAAGTTGTTTGGCTTTCTACATATTTAAGCAGCAGACTGTATTTGACAAATATGGCATTTCTCAGAAATAATGAACAAATCAAAGTCCACTACACTGCAGTTAGCCAACCAGATAGAGCCGTTAACACATTTGTTATCTGTAGGACTTTGGGACCCACTCTCCCATGTAGGAAAAGATGCCTTGTGCCATCTTCAGAGTTGCCAAACTTCCAGCAAAGTGTTTCTGATCACTTATTTCTCTTCATGCCCTGAAACACAGCTCCCTATGAAAAAGTGCTTCATCTGACAGTCTGAGTACAAGGATGTTTGACATAAGTCAACATCCTCTGATCCATTACTGATGGGATTTAACGCATATCAGCAAGTCAAATGGTATCTGAAATACTCGGTTTAGGGATCTAAACCTCTTCTGCAACATCAACCAAACTGTTTGGAAGAATAGGTATATTTTGCAGAGGATACCACTGCTGTGGAACAGATACCTCATCCACAAAAAACAAAGTTCATCCCTGTCCATTTTCAAGCACAACTTAGATGTATGGATAGGAAAAAGAACATTTACCACAGGACTGCCCCCTATACTACTCTTGGTCAGAGATAGCTCCTAAATTCTTTATCCCATGCAAGGATCCCTTCAAATTGTCTATAGTATGATCCCAGTTGTTCTCATTAGGGGTAAGATATAATTACTGACCATGGGATGGGTAAAGCCAGTCTATAACCAAATGGGATAGGTTATTTTGAGCACAAAACTGGAAATTGACTAGGCTTAAAATGGCAGATGAGAGTAGCTAGCCTATTACTTAACTATGGACTTGTGAACAAGTATTCACAGCTGCACAGGTACTGAACAAACCCATGGGCCAAGCCCCTCCCATATTATTCTTTCGGTCTGAGTCACTGGCCATCAGACAAAGTTGGATCACCAATACATTGAAAAACTGTTGCAGTCTTTTTCAGTAATGCAATGAGTTTGGAGGCTTCAAAACACTGTATACTTCAAAGAGTAAGATATGATTCATAAAAGTGAACAACAGCACTCAAGCAACTACCACTTTGAACAAGTGTGATACGTGCAACCTCCTACTGAGCAACTGTTTCTCCAGATGGAAAGACTATTATCAAGGCACTTGTGAGTCCCAGAATATAGAACTAATATGACATGCAAGAATGATAATATTTTCTGTTAAGACTCATTCCTTAGTTATCTGCTTTCTTGGCCTTGCTTTGTTAAGCATATTACTCTCTACCTAAAGCCTTCTTACAGTTCACCTACATTACTTATATATTAGTGGATACTCACTGTGTCAACCATACTCAATGCATTTTTTTTCTCTTTTGAATAACATTAGTGTGTGTGTGTGTGTGTGTGTGTGTGTGTGTGTGTGTGTGTGTGTGTGTGTGTGTGTGTGTGTGTGTGTGTGTGTATATATATATATATATATATATATATATATATATATATATATATATATATACATAAACATGTGCGTATGCATGTGTGCAACTCAGTGTACATTTCATAAGTAAATACCCCAGTTTACCCTGAAGCATTTTCTACTTTGTAATATGGAGTTCTAACACGTTTGTTATTTGCTTCCTTGCCATTGTCTTAGGTAATGGATTCTTACTCAAAGGTCGGTGCTAGACAGGGGCACACCCCCATGAAACTGTGTATCCCCATGTGTATCCCTGTCCCTGGATACTAAGAAGTTAAAAAATATATGTCTGTCTCTCCATTTATTTAATTCAGTCCCTGATCCCCATCCACTGCACAAGTGAGGATTAGAGCACAAACACTGTTGTTCCCCTTCCCCACTCAGTACGCATGGTATACAGGGTCAGCCAGCAAACTTTCAAACTGTCAACTGACTTTTCACATTTGAGGAAATGGGACCAATGGCAGAAGCATGGCTGATTCAACTAACACCCTGGGCCGGTACTATGAACCACCTTAGCTCTTCAAGTGAAGAGCAAAAAAAAAAACATTAATTTCACTTTAATAAGCCGTAAGTGATAGTTTTATTACAACAAAAAAAAAACAAGCAAGTAAACATGAGCAGCTGGAACAATATGAATCACGAATCCAGCGTGTAAAAAATAAACTTTAATTGTCAATATAAAATCCAAAATGAATGAAGTGCTTTTGTCATTATACAATCCAGGACTTCTTCAGAATCTACAAAATTAAAAATGGTACCCTATATAAAATTGAACTTACTAGGTTCATTGAACTCTTCGCAACCTAGTTATGGATCAGGGTCAGGAATGGTTTGCTCCGCCTCCTGTTTGTCTGCTCAAAATGGAGGACATAGCAGTGGTTGTTGTTTGGAAGAAGCCAGTGCTGTTGGAGGTGTAGATCCTGAGAATTTGTTTGGAAGAAATGGTGACTTTGTGTTGTGTAGCACACAGGGACAAGGATCGGATAATGGCAATAAATTAAAGGTACTGTTCCTAAAAACAAGTACTCTGTCGTTGCTTCGGTTTGTAGCAGCTGCTAGTAGCTGCAGTCTAGACCACACACAAAACACCACAGTGCTCAAGTTTGACTGCAAATGCAATATCACCTTTCCTACAAGGAAAACCATTGGTTCTTTAAGCATATTTGGAGAACTTTCAGAAAACTGTGCACTGACTTTCTTTGCTCTTTTGGAGAGACAGCAGGGCATTCTAAGTAAGTGCTTTTAAAAGCAAAGCACCTGCTTGTAGACTTTTTAGTGTGTGTGTGTGTGTGTGTGTGTGTGTGTGTGTGTGTGTGTGTGTGTGTGTGTGTGTGTGTGTGTGTGTGTGTGTGTGCGCATGTGGGCACTGCACCTGTGGAAGTAGAGAGATGTAGACACTTTTGAACAAAGGAGACATGAGATCAAGCAGTTACAGTCTTGGTATGGCAAGTACATAAGTAACTACCAGTCATTAGAGAGTCACAGTCATCAATAATGCCCCAGGCATTAGAGTCCTAGGCATTGGTGGACATATGTAGTGTACGCGGGAATGTGAGTGACTGTGTTTGTAAGTCTGCAGTCATGTACACTGAGATTATGACCAGAATACACTGCTTGGAAATGCAGACCTTGTGGCTGTGTAGTCCAAGACTGTTCTTTTTATCAATTTGCACCTTTGATCTATCATTAAAGTGTTCCTTTGTTGAATCAGTAAAGTGTTATTGGTGGGAGTAGAGCTAAACAAATCGCCTGTGTAATAAGCTTCCATTTTGTAAAGTGTAGGACGGGGAGGGGCCTCTGCCATAGTTACTATTTATGAGCAGCCACATTTCTGAGAACTAAAGGTAAGCTAGAATGCCTGGTTTAATTCAAGAAAAGTCATCCCATGTACAGGACTGCATAGGTGGGGGCATTACCACCTTGACAGACACTGGGGAATGGTTACTTGCCCTTATTGTAAAAAAATCAAATCTCTCATATTTACTTCTCCACATGAATTTGTCTAAACATGTAGGAATCATGCTTGCCCAGGTACCACTCATGGCTTTAAACTGTTTTTTTTGCAATGTGACTACATGCCTTCCACAGCATTAGTGTGGCATCCTGCAGCAGGGTCTACACAATTTTGACTATGGTTTAGTATCAGATGGGTGTAGTTCATTCCTGGTAGTTGAGCAATGCCTAGGTAAGCTGCCCACTTGTCTAAAATAATGGTTGTTCCTGGTAGCACATGCTTTTGGATGATGGGAAGTAATGCATCTGCATTTCATCTCTCCACAAAGGTATGATAACCAAACGTTTGAGCACAGTCAAACATTCCAAACACCCACTTGTCCCTTTTATTGAGGTTTCTCCCACAATTATATTTGCTCTCACAAAGACACTCTCATCAATCTGGACTTCCTTTCCAGGACCCCCAAGTAATATAGGGCCCTTGAAAAGTTTCCAAGTGCAGACGTCTCGTTAGAACTGGTACCACTCCACCATTGATTTAACTGAAACTCTGAGGTGATCTGCAGCCATACAGACAGGCACCTTCCTGGCCCACCAGCAGACACTCTTCACAAGCAGTGGTAAAGGCAATCTACCGTTCTCATAAAATGGTTCCAGTCAGCAGACCACTTTTACTTATGCCTTTCTTTGCCCTAGACTTCCAAGCCACTGATGATGTATGAGCAGCAAGGTATGCCTTATACCTACACTTAAGGCAGTTTTTCTCCTCTAGCAGTATCTCAAATGATTGTAATACTACCACTGAGCTCAAGGTACAAGTGATTTTAGGTAGGACAGTATAGTTGCATTTATATATTTCCTCAGAATTTCCCAAAGTGGCAGCAAATCCTTCAGTAGCTCCTGACCAGTTCTCTGGAAAGTTACAAGTAAAAGAAGAAAGAATAAGCTGTTTTTCTTTTTGTAGAGAAAATATGTTTTATAAAATGCATTTTCCCTTATGTGCCAAGTACTAATAATGTGAGGTTATACTGTGCACTGGCCTAGCTTGGCTTGTTTTAACTGCTGAAATACCTGGATACATTTTATAATATTTTACTCTATCTGCAGTAGAGTGTGACAGTACTGTTTGTGATTTTTTTCTAAGTGCAAAGAATGAATGTTACTAGTGTGAAAGGACCCCTGTTGGACTGGATGCATCAATATAGTACTGACACGGCATTTGTGTGAGTGAACCATTATGACGGGTGATTACAATGTGGCAGAGAGGACTGATGCAGAATATTACCATTGTTATGAGTGTACCTCTTTGAGAATGATCCAACTATACTCTGTCACATATCGTCTACTCCGAGGCAATCTCTGCTTAACATACAAGGCCATGTCAAACCCAGATCTGTTGGACATGCTACACTTAAAGAAATCCCAATCCCTCAGAGCCACATGCTCCAGGGATCTAAACCTTGTCATCACAATAAACAAAACATGCTGTAGGGATAGGTTCCTGACCCAGAGACTCCCCAGACTCTGGAATAGACTGCCCATACATGTCAAGCAGAGCACCTCTTTGGCCCTCTTCAAATGGAACCTTGATGATTGGATGGGAGAAAGGAAATTCATCCCAGGGATCACGTCAGTCACCCTGCTAGACAGGGGTCCAGGGAAGTAAATAGTGTGGGAAGAAATAGCCAGGGAATTGTTATGGCTAGGCTTCTATAGGCCCTAGGGCCAATAGCCTAGTACCAACCTGTGAACCTATGAACCTATTAGGATGCGATACAGAGGCCTGTTAATGCAGCATTGTGACTTAAATCCAATTTGTATAATGTGACCATTCAGTTAACCAGTAAGTCAGTGTTTATCAGCAGGATGTCTAATGTGCGCTACAATACTGCTGCATGACCTAAACCATTTTTATGGGACAGGCATGTAAAATGGCTGGCATGACATGGTATAACTTACACCATTTATGGTGGTGGGGGGGGTTGCATTATGACTGTATTGTGCATAATTTCCAAATTACTGGCTATACCCCTAATTCAAGTTTCATAATTATCATTCAGAAAATACATTTTTTATATTACAGAACTGTCTGGTTAAGTAACTTGTTCAGAGTCATAATGTAGACAAATGGAGGTAAAATGAATCAAACCCTGTGCTCTTAACTGCAGAAGGAAGCTCATTAGGAGCTGTGAGCCTTAATCCTCTATACCAATAGCCAGACTTTCACTCACATCTTCATTTTATGATAAATTATTGAAGGTTAAAATCACTGAGGTTTACAGTCCGCTAATAATGTCATTTATTAGAGTTTCTCTGTTTTTATTGTTCAGATGTTTATTTAATGCAAGACGTGCTGTTTGGTTAACTTTTTATATGAATTAGAGTAGTCTGCCTTTCCTTTATCTCCAGTTTTGCAAAACATCACTGATTCTGCCACATATTTATGCCCTCTCTTTTTCAGGTAAATCACTGAGGATTACTATCGCTCAGTAATGGCACCCATTACAGTTTCATAGTTTCTATAGTTTAGAGAATGCATGTCCATGCAACACTGCTTGTTCTGTTAATGTTTTAAGTGATTTGGAATTGTCTGCCACTGATGCTAAATGAACTGCTTCCTGTAGTCAAAACTATAGGGTTTGAAATGTTTCACCTCCATCTGTCTACTGTGTGATTTTGAACAAATCATTTAACCAGACAGTGCTCCCATATCACCTCTGAAAAAGGGACACTTATTTCATTTGTTTAACTTTGATAACAAATGTGATGACCCACCACTGGACCAGTAATCAAGGAGCCTCAATACTCAACACTGGCACTAATGGGGGATGTACACTGGGAGGATAACAGGTACACACACAATATTTCCAGATGCAGCTCTCTGCATCAAGTGCAATTTCCCTTAAGAACACACACAAACCACACTCAGTCCTGGTCTGGTTTCTCCCTCTTTATCCAGATCTCCAATAAGACTCCCACTCACACAGCTATAGAGTTAAGATCTCAGCTAAGTGGCCAAGCCAAGACCTCCAGCACCCTCTCTGTCCAACCACACACACACACACACACATACACACAGCTGGGAAAGTCTGGCACAGGTTTATAAGCTATGCCCCCTTTTTCCCAGACTATAAGGTAGTTATCATTGCCACCAGCCAACTCCTTATCAGCTACTTTAAGGCCCTTAACAAAGGGTGTCCAGTCTTACTGTGTAATATTAATATTAATACAAATGGTAGGAAGCACCAATAGATGAAAAACAAACTAAAAAATCGACAAAAGCACCAACATCCAAACACAACAGTACTCTCCGAATGTGTATTCAAACATGAAATACCACGTAAGCTCAATAAAACGTACACACACGTACTCCGGTTTAAAATCACCAAAACCAGGACTGCTCAAACGAGTTTACGTAAAGCGCTTTTCATCCGGATCTTATCCGGACTTCTTCAGACAAAAAGTAGCAACATGTTAGAGTATCATTTAAGTAACTTCTCCTATTAGCAAGGACCTATCAAGACTCATCATCCAAATTTAAAAGTTTTAAAGCGATATATGCTTATTCTCAGGCTGTCATGTTCCAAGAATTAACTCAATTCAAATACATTGAATACATTCAAATAAGTTCAGGATGCACTTAATTCACTCTCCATTGTATATATTTCGTTCTTCCTACTAGTCTAGACAAAACTTTGTATATTGTCTTAAACTGTTTACAGTCATTTCAACCATTCAACTAAGACCTCTATAAGGGTATTTGCTGCCTACCTCTTATATAGTACAATATCATATGGTATAATCTATCAAGTAGTTTCCTAGATTATTTGCGGTCAAAGCACCGTCTTTCTATTGTACTCATTTATTTATTTGTGGTCAAATATTCACCATCCTACTCAAATAAATCCCCTTTGCCTAAACGGTTCATAATTGTAAGGTCTTAACCTTCATCACAAAATAACCCGTAGACATAAGTAATTATTTCCATTTGTCAGCTAGTGTTTTAACAAGCTTCTATCTATGTGCAATGTTTCTTGTTGATATTTTTACATATTTCTTTATATGTGATGTGAAGTAAACCACTCAAGTCTACTCCATTCTTTGAGGTTAAATCAACTACCCCTATTTCACTTAGTCTGCTATTTTTGTAATTTACTCGTAAATGGTCCCTATTTATTTAGATGTTCAAATCAAACATGCAGTTGTCTACTTAATAATATGTTATTGTCTATGTTTTATTTTGAAGTATTTACCCTAAAGATGTGTACTTATAAGTTATAAGTAGTTTTATACTTCCTTACGTAGTCAAACCAACCACACTTCTTATTTACTACTTACTAGAATGTTATTGTTAAATATACTAAAATAACCCCACTTACATGAATTTCTCTGAAAGCCTTAGTACAACTAAAATTTTTTTTTAAGAAAATATATTTTTATATAAATAAAGCCTATATTATACCAAAAAAATACCCTAAGGTATTAAAAAATTAAACATTATCTTAAAGAAAATAAAAATAATTAGATCAATAAACAATGATTAAACTGTTGTGAATGAATTAAAACTAAGTAAAAACTAAACTGTAAAAAACCAACCAATTGTACCAAATGGTAGTTTGACCAAGAGCAAGGCTATTAGGAGTGGTTCACACAGTGTCACCAAATAAATATGCAAGTACTCTCAAAGCTTAAATATCTCTAGACAGATCAGCCACAATAAAAGGTTTAAATATATTTAATAATAAATAAGACAAGAAAATACTCAGTGTATATTCACAATGACATCAGAGTTCAAAATCACAGGAAATATTCAAAACAACATTGCAGGACAATAAATAAAGAAAAATATCTAAACTAAGCTTTGCTATATTCCTGAGTATATCTAAGAGAATTATACTATTCCCTAGTAACTTACTTCATCAGAGCAAGGCAGATGCTGTGGTGAATGGTTCTTGTCAGGTCCAAGACAGAATACAGAATGCCCTGTCTCTCTCAGAGAGTTCTCAAATTAATATCTCAAATATTACTGCTGGGATAGCTTGCAGAATGATATCATTTCTTGTCATCTGTCTCTACCCAGGTGAAACCCCCACTGCTGGAAGCTGGCAGTATTTAGCATCTGCCTGTGAAAATAGATAGACCTCAGATCTTTGACAGATGCTGGAAGTCATGAAACAATTGCATTCCTTCATACTTTCAGAAGTAGTAACTAGTTCACTCCAAAGACAATACAGAAAGCTTCTCAACACAGACATTATGTCTCTGGCCTGGCCTATAAAGTAATTTAATTTCAGCTGTTTTTTGAAGTTAACCTCCTGTATTCTAGTTTTCACTGTTAAAACTATACATTTAAACAGTTACAGCAGTGCATGTATAATTCTGTTCTATTCCAGTCAAGCATACTGCCGTAACATTTTAAGCACAAACACTTTATAAAATACCTTTTAAACACGTCTGTACAGACCAGTTTGATAGACACATGACATACAGTTCTAATACATTTGTAAAGCAAACATGTTATATAGAGTATGTTGATATTCACAAGTGACATATAATTATTTACAAAATTCCATATAGCTTTGCTGGCAGTATCTCCCTTTGTCACCACAAATGCATAAAATAATATTTAGCATTTGTCCCTTTTGTTCCTTTCATAATTTTTGTTTTGTTCAGAATTCTTTAATAAAGATATTGAGAGATATTTTGATCTGTTCTTTGTAAACTTTGTGGCTTTCTGGATAACTGTTGCAAACTGTGGTCACTAAATAATGATATGAATATGAGTTCTTGACTTGCATCCTTCAAAAATGCTTGCAAATGCAAAACCTGCTATGCTACTAACTATGTATATGAGATCAGTATTTGAAAACTGTTCCTGATCTTGGTTGTTTGTGTCTGATTCTTGAGCTAGGAGGTTGGAAGGGCATGGGGGTGCAGTGGGTCACACAGAATGGCCCTCACACATGTAAGCTGTAATACACTTCTATGTGATTTATTTCATAGTTGCATAGTTTAGGACTTATGGGTGTCAGCTGATAAGGCCATTCATAATACAGTTTCCAGATAAGTAGAGTAGGCCTGATCTCCTATCCATGTATCTAAAGACTTCTTGAATACATTAAGAGAACTACTTCTAATCTCTAAAGGCAGTTTGTTGCAAAACATAATTATAGACTGGGTAATACAGCTGAGGTTCGACAGTTATTCAGTGAATATGTAAACCCTGTTTATCTGCATGTGTGATTATTATGTAAAGCATCAATATTCAATAATGTCCTAAGTTCTTCATCAAGTATCGTTTTATAAGCTAAGAGTACTTTCCTACTCAGGGTCCTTTAACTTATTGAAAACAGGTTGGGCAATTCAAGCCAAATTTTGTACTTAAAGGATGAGAAAACTTTAATTCTTTTTTTTGTAAATTTCCTCTGAACATTTTCTACTAGGAGTAAATAACCCTTTGAATAACTGCAAAACAGTGAGCTATATTCCAAAGTGCATCACACATGGACAACAAAAGCTTTAATCAGTACTACAGAGCTATGGAATGAATTATTTTAATAATAGTCCATTTTTATAGCTTTGTTTTTCAGATGCTGAGCATTTGCTTTAAACTTTAAGTTATTAATGATCTTAACACCAATGTCCTTGTATCTGAAAACTGAGATAGTTCAACAGCCCAGTTTCATACTAATAGATTGCTTTTACCCAATAGCATAATCCCACTTCTATACTGATCAATGTTTAGATCAGAACTGTTGAACTGTTGAACCAATCTGTCAAATCATTAAGGTAGGTATTAGAATTTGCTTCCTCTTTAATGTTCAACAGATAATTCCTATTTTAATATCAACTGAAAATACAGAGATCCCACATAGCCTGAAAGATGGCAGAAGTAAGAAAACAGAACCCTGGGGTACACCTGAAGTAATTCTAGCACAGTCTGAATACTGGTTTGATATTTTTCCTGCTTGTTTCCAGTTGAAAATCCATTCTGCTACCCAGTTAATAATATATGGATCAATACATTGTTTCTTAAAGGAATCAATAATTAGACAGTAAGGGATGCTTTCAAAGGCTTTTGAAATATCTAAATTAATGGCTGATACACTTAGCCCCTGGTACAAATTGATGCTAATTGGTTCAAAGTCTACCTAGTTAATAGTCATAGATCGATTTCTAGCAATTCCAAATTAATTAAGATCACACAATGGGCCAATATTGCCATTAAATTACAATAAAAAAAGAATATATCTCTCAAAAGTTTAACTTAATAAGGGTGTCAAATTAATACTCCTGTAGTTTTTTTACTTTGTCAGTATCACATCTTTGAGGAATGGGATAGCACTTTGACAATACTTTATTAAATATAGATGTTAAACAAGGTCTAATGAAACTTTCATTTTTAATCAGAATGCAACCTGCTATATTCTCTGAACCAGGGCTACTCACTTTTAATAGTTTATCTAAAGATTTTGTAGAAAAATTTCCTTAATAATTGGAATAATTTCTTATTACTATGTAGGCATGACTGATTCTCATAATACTCCTTAGCTTATTTTTAATGCTAGTTTCAATTTCTCCATGCAGCATTGTAATCTGTCTTAGCTGATAATATGTTAAACTGATGGAAAATATCAATTTGTCTATGCTTTAATAGCGTGTTGTGTTTTTTCTTCTATCATAGAGGATTTTAAATAGCTCTTTTTACATTTACAAGTTTCTTTACATTTATCAGTCAAGGTAGAACAAAATGTTTCTAAAAATGCTCAACATTAATATTCATTAGAAATCCAATTTCTTGTTTCATGTATTAAGTTAATTCCTGAAGAAATATTGATATTTAATATTTTAGAAAAGTCATACTTTATTTTGTAATTTTGATTGACAACTAAATCAAACAGAACAGAGAAGCAGAAGATTACATGATCCAAGTTAACTGTTGGATTTGACATATTTATTTTGAATATCCTGTCTGAATATTTTTCAAAAGTAGATCCAGAGTGTTATTTCCTTTTGTTGAAAAATTAACCAGTTGAGTATATTTCCTCATGCTAAACATATGAAGAAACTCCTCTTCAGCAGCAAAAACAAAGGTGCCATTTGTCTAGTCAGTGTTTGGGTAATTGAAATCCCCTAAGACTATCCAGTTATTTGTGTTGATTGCAAGCATACATCTAATGTGTACACAATTATATAAGGGAATGTAACTAATGGAATATTTAATGTGTGTGTGTGTGTGTGTGTGTGTGTGTGTGTGTGTGTGTGTGTGTGTGTGTGTGTGTGTGTGTGTGTGTGTGTGTGTGTGTGTAAATACTTGGTCCATAAACAAAGGAATTTATTGTAGTCAACAGGAACATCATCACATGAGCCATGTTCTTTGAGTATGATACTTGGTTTCCTTGTTTTTTTGAACATTGTCAGTGTGTTTATTATTTAACTGTGAATAAAATGGGTAGCATAAAGTCTATGGGTTTAATAATATTCTAACTGTGACTGCATTTTTACTTTATCTTGTTTTTTCAGGCACTGTGTTTTGGCTACAGCAGTTTGGCACTTACTGTGGATGAGTAAAGCTAGAAGCTGTTAATGAGTTATTCCTGTAGTACAAGGTTTAATTACCTCAACCATCATTTGTCTTTGGTGTGGCTTTGACCATGTCTCTTCACCACTCATTACTTGTGCTCAGTAGGCTGTCCTTGGCTGTTAACAAATGAGTTACACATTTGGATCCCAGCACCTTTCACATAGTTGCTAATTAGTACTTCACTATATGCTGTTTTGTACAAATCCCAACAGGTCTCTTGTAGTTCAGTAGATTACATTTTCAGTACATGGGAGTTTCAGGGGAAAAGGAGTTTACTCTTGCTCATTGAAAGCCTGTTTTTAGTGTTCAGGTATTATGTTTTCTTTTGCAAATGGCTTTGAGTGTTCTTCCTATGTAATTTGAAATAAGTGTTAAATTAAGTCCAAATCTCTAATCAGTGCAAAACAGACAAAACTTACTCTTGTTGAATTTGTTATGAGATCTTTTTTCTCTCTTTACTGAGACACAGATGTCTTTGTGCCATTCTCCCACATTGTTGTATTGTTAAATACCGACTTCGTTTGTTACTCTGTTGTGTACTAATCCCTCATCTAAACCTTAATATTTTAGCATGACAAATTTGGTTTTCTCTGTGTTGTACACGGTTTACTATCAAAAGTATAAAACTTACATTACCATCGTTTGGATGGTCGAGAGTACAGGTGCAAAAGTTTAAAATCCCGAGTGGATTTTTTTGTCACCTCTGAAATGTTGAGACATAGCTTGCCTTCATGTTTTTGAGCATCAATTACTTGAGCATCACACTACAGTGGGAACTGGGAAATTTACCCTTTTCGTCACTATAGTGCGATCTCAGAATTAGAATGAATAATTAGTCGGTGATTTGGGGGCCTTAGGGGTGTTTGCTCCCCCGCAAAAGTTTTGTAGGACATCTCCAGATGTCCAGGTAAGTTGTGTAATATTAATAGTGTCGAATTTGACATACCAAGATTACCACGTTCATTGTTCTGAGGGAACAGTGTGCACATTTTTGTCCTTTTGGTTTAAATAAGTAATTTCTCGCAAAACCGATTAGCAGAATTGTGATAGTAAACCACTGTACACAATACCAGGATATTATGTAAATACATTATTAGACTGTGGCATTTATTGCTTTTCACAGGGAAATAAAGGGAAGTGATCATTGATATTTAACAGTAGATTGGTGGTGAATTCTTAGCATGCATTCTATACATCTTCAGATGTCCTATAGGTGCTCCTCCAGCTAAGTACTGTGCCACTATTCTGCCTTAGTATGAATGGATACCTGGGGCTGCCAATGCCTTTGTCAAATACTTCTTTAGACTGTTTACCTTCTTTGCTAACACAAAAAAGTAAAACTGGAGAGAAAGCATTCCTTGAGGTTTTGGCTTTATATGTATGGTGTGTTTCTTTAGATGCAAAGCAGTGTGCCGATGTTTCACTGTCAAATATATATTACTGTCCAAATCACAGCAGTAGATAAAGCTAAAGAGAATATAAGCTGTTTTTGTCATAGAGAAGAATGTTTTCTTCATAAACGTATTGTTTCTCTGTTTAGCATACCGGATCAGGAGACCAAGGAGGAGGTCAATCTCTGTCATCACCTGGAAGTTGCCTTCAGGACTTTAGATGCTCACCATTTGTTGAGTGCACTGGAGCAAGGGGTACTTGCAACTACTTTGCCAATGACCACAGCTTCTGGCTTACAGCTGTTAGTTCGGACAGGCAGTTTGATTCTTCTCCTCCGTCAGAGACAATCAAAGACCAAGATCAACTGCGGCGAAAAACAAGCAGATGTCAAGTATGCATGAAGAATGGCTAATTGTTGACGTGGACATGAGAATTTATTGAAAAAAAAAACACTTTTCAGGTTTTTAATGGTGCTCACTTCTGAAATTCAGCTCTATCAAAAGTGTCAGCATATTTGATACTTAGCACTAAGTGAGTGAATGTAAGAAGCATTTATTGTTGCTTTTTTAATTTATTATACATTTTTGCTACTGCTTGTTTATAAAAAAAAGGATTGCTTTGTATTACAGATTTTTTGTATAGTTGTGTATTTGATGTCTGCCTCTGCACTCAAATCTCATGTTTCATTGTAGCACAACTGTTAGTAATGTAATGTTTCAATCTTTTAAATTAAGCACTAATTGTACTCAGGTAATATGTAACTAACCAAGTAAAAATGGCATCCCAAGAGGCACTTGGTTATACTTTCACAAACATTCACATGTGAAAGAGCCATGCTACTGCTTTGCATTATTGTATATTGATGTACATTGCACAGTGCATTCTCAGGAACTGGACACACTTTAGTGAGCCATCTCAGTATAATAAAACAAAACATTTTCCTGCAGTGGTGAACACACAATGACATATACTTTGATAATAATAATAATGTTTACAATGATAAACATGATGTCATTAAAACTCAAAGTAATAAAGGAGTCTACTTATTCCTGTATTCTTTTGAAAAGATTAGGTGGAACACATTGTAGTGTAAGACCATTAGCATTAATAAATGCATTTATATTAAATCTTGTTTTGCTTCCTTTTCAGGGATTTTCTAATATTCTTTAGAACGAACTGCAATGATATGAGTAAAGTCACCAAAGCAAATATGGATAATTTTCTACATTAAATGATGGCTTCATATTTTTTTTGTTCCAGCAGGGCAGATTTTCAAAAAAGAAATTACCATGATATGTCAAGAAATGCTGCATGATATATTTAAAAAATAAATGCTACATAAGTGGATTGGTGGTAATGTACACATCACAATACCTTTTTGCTGTTCAGCAAGCACCCTTACACTGTGCTGCATGGTCCTCCAACATGAGGACATACAGCACCATGATGGGCTGGCCTCACAGCTGTACTGAATGCTGATGAAGCATTCTGGAGGAAGAGGCATATGCTAATTAGTCATGTGTTCTCTCTCTCTCTCTCTCTCTCTCCCTCTCTCTCTCTCTCTTCTCTCTCTCTCTCTCCCTCTCTCTCTCTCTCTCTCTCTCTCTCTCTCTCTCTCTCTCTCTCTCTCTCTCTCTCTCTCTCTCTCTCTCTCTCTCTCTCTCTCTCTCTCTCTCTCTCTCTCTCTCTCTCTCTCTCTCTCTCTCTCTCTCTCCCTCTCTCTCCCTCTCCCTCTCTCTCCCTCTTCAGAACTGCTTCAAAGAAGGCATCTACATGACCAAGTGATTCAAGGAAGCACTCATATGTATAGATCAGCACAGCCATCTCCATCATGTCATGGTAGCAAATATGGCCAAAAGGCCATATTCAGCTGCCGAACTTGAACATGACAGGGGGGACGACTAGACACTAGGGCTTACTTTAAAAGTGTCATAACATCACTCACATCAAAATAGGAATCTAGGAGTGGAGGAAACCACTGAATACTTTGGATTAATGCTTACAGTGTTGAACCAGCACTGACATTACTAGAGGGCTCAAGGGTTGGTGAGAACCACTGGACATCAGGGATTAATGCCTAATGTGCTGTACCAGCACTAATATTAATACACAGATCAAGGGGTGGATAGAACCACTAGACCACTGGGACTACTTTAAGTGCTGTGATCGCCAAAATCTTACTACAGGGATCATGGGGGGTGATGGAGAACTACTGGACACCAGGGAGGTAGTACTGCACCAGCAAAGATGTTGTAATGGAGATCAGAGGGTGGAGGGATACATTAGACACCAGGGATGATTTTCTAAAGTACTGTATCAGTACAGGCATCATAATGGGGATCAGGAGTGGGAGGATACAATAGACCATCAAGGCCTAATACATACATGCCATTACAGCCCTAAGGTATTACTGGGAAAGGGGACCACAGGAGGGTATCTACAAATATGCACACTTTGGAGTGTTTGTGTACGTCTGTGTGAGATACTGACTAGAGGGGGATTCCACTACATAGATGAACAGCAGGTTACTACCACAATGTGCAGTTCAGCTATCATCTGCACATTGTGGTAATAACTGTATTTCAGAAAACATGCAGATTAGCCAATAATGAACTCTTACCTTATCATGGCTAGCAAGTTTTAGAACTGTAAATGGGCATGTCGCACCAGAAGGGCCTTTCGTGCTAGGGATATTAACGAATTCCCAGGACTGTGTTATGATGCTTTTCTACCAGGATTCACATGCATTCTTTCCAGTTTTACAAGTAACTTATACAAATTTTATTAGTTGTCAGCCATAGATAAAACTGGTGCATGCACACCATGATACATACAATATAAATGTACTACTTCATTACAAAATTCTAACATCACCTCTGAAACAGTGGCTAGCATATAAAACATACCCAAACTAACAAGGATTATCAAGTCAATCACCTTACAAAATGAGAAATCTTATCCTGCTTACAAACAGCCATTGCCTGTGCAGACAGAGGTGCTGTAATAAGTAATGCATACTGTAGTCTGGGTAGGAATGCATCAATTGAAATATCCTTTCTTCAGCAGTGAACAGATTTTCTGCTTTGCTTAAAGTGGTTTAAGGGTTTGTGTGACTGGAGCTCAATATTCAGACTGATATAAAGGTTGTGGCCCAAAACTATGCGAAGGTATTTTGGTGTGTGACATATAGTAAGGGAATATCAGTTGAATCTTTAATGGTTAGTGGAGTTGAGGGAGTAAGTTTAACATTTGTTGACCTGGAAAGTCTGACTGGGACAGAACTTATTTTCAGCGGAGGCCCGGGGAGAAATGCTCCAGATGCATGTCTTTGGAAAGTGGGAGGAAACTGGACTACCCAGAGGATAGCCACTCGAACACAGGGAGGACATGCAGACTCTGCACAGAAGGCATCCCAGTCTAGAATCAAACCGGAGAACCTCTTGTTAACCAAAACAACAAGAAAGTAGATGTCTGTGTATTCATAACAAGCTTCATTTTGACCACGTTCTTCCAAGTGCATGCAAAGTCCTTTTGAGATTCATTACTTAATGTTGTGTTGTGTTGTTTTGTTTGCTCTAGTGATACCTGCGCTATTTGCATACAAAGCACAAGAAATATGTCACATCCTAAGGCAGTCTGTTAATGAAACATGAAAAAAAAAGCAATAGGCCTAACACTGACCCTTGAGGAATGCTTTAAGTAGTGGCGCAAATCTCTGCATGTATATTAGAACCTAACACTGTGAATGTTCGGTTTAGATGGTAGTTATTAAACTATGAAACTTCGTCCTATGAGAATCTACAGTTAGTTCGCTTTTACAATAGCAGGGAGCATCTACTGTCTCACGATATGTTCTAAAAACTGTGCATATACTCTTGCCCATATTTGTAAGCATTTGATAAGTACAGTGATAGATTGCAGTGTGTGTATTATATTTAGGTCTAAATATTCTTATATTATTTTAATATGTGTATGTGTGTGTGTGTGTGTGTGTGTGTGTGTGTGTGTGTGTGTGTGTGTGTGTGTGTGTGTGTGTGTGTGTGTGTTTCTGAGGAGGTGAGGGTGTGAATATTAATTTACATTAACCACTGACCCTTCCTTTTTTATATAATTTATTTATTATTTATTTTATTTATTTATTTTATATTTGTTTACCAGGATAGTCTGACTGAATACATGTCCATTTTCAGCAGAGGCCCGGGGAGAAAAGCTCCACAAAGACAAACTTACATAGATTACACAGAAGTTAGCAAACAATTATAAAAACAAAGTGATTATATACAATGGGTTAGTAGTGTTCCCTAGTAGGGACTCACAATTGTCATGGGCAGACAATTAAAAGTAAGAGACATCAGATTGGAAGCAGAGCTTGGTGATGTAGTTACAATTTATGATAATTGCAGAATATGCTTTTAGTTTATAACTTAATCAGGGTTGGTATATGGGCATAGCCAATTCACTTTGAGATACTGTTTGAGGTTGTTTTTGTAGAGACTTTTGGAGGATTGTAGGGTTATATAGTTTGGCAACGAATTCCAGGTTTTGCCAATGAAGTTGGCAAACAGGGATTCACCAGCAGAGTTATTAGCTTTGTGGGTTTGGACCAGTAGTTTATTGGCTGACCGTAGGGATCTTAGATTGCTATATGGCTTAATAATATTTTAAGTGAGGGGGTATCCTCAGGGTGGTACAAAATTTTGTGCGCTATTAAAAGTTGATTGAATTGAATTAAGCTGGGCAGTTCTAGCCACTCTAGTTGTTTAAGGTTCTGGCAGTGATGGGTTCTATAGGTGGAGCCAGTGGCGAATCTGGCAATATGATTGTAGCTATGGGACAGCTTACCTAGTTCGGATTTGTTGAGGTTTGAGAGTACAGGCGAGGCATATAAGAGAGTAGAGAATAGGTGTGATTGGGCGATTGCAGTCCTAGCCAGTGGGGTTAAAAATGTCTTGTTTCTATACAGTGATCCAGTCTTCTTATTGATGGTCTGTATGGTTTTGTTGACCTGTAGGTCAAATTTGAGATTATTGTCTATGATAACCCCTAGCAGTTTGGTGTGATTATCTGGGGATATAGTGGTACCATTGTTAGATGTGACAGAGAATGAAAGTGTGGTGGATCTACTAGTGGGAGAGAATAGTAGAAGTTTAGTTTTATTGGGGTTCAGAAGTAGGTGTTGATTGGTGAGCCAGTTCTCAATAGTGTTAAATGTATTTTGGGTTAAGATTTGCAAGTCGGATGGGGAGGTGGCTGAGCAGATGAGTGGAATCATCTGCGTATTGGATGCAGGTGGCTTTAGGGATAGCAGTGTGGAGGTTTTTGATAAAAATAGAGAAGAGTAGTGGACCTAGTATGGACCCTTGAGGGACACCAAGTGTGAGAGGTAACTGGCTGGAGAGTTTGCGCTGCCATAGTACCGCTTGCTATCTACCAGTCAGGTAGGACTGGAACCACTGGATAGCAGGCTTGTTGAGGGAAATAGATTTTAGTGAAAGAATGAGGAGTTCATGGTTGACATTGTCAAAGGCTTTTGATAGGTCAAGAAAGAGGGAAGAGGTTAGCCTATTGTCATTCCTGTTTCGGTTTATGGCAGTAGTAAAGGAAAGGAGGGCTGAGGGGGTGCTGTGGTATGGCCTGAAACCATGCTGGGAGTCGGATAGTATGTTATTCTGTGAAAGGTATTGCATTAGTTGCTTCTGTACACATTTCTCCATTATTTTGGCTAGTGGGGAAAGAATGGCAATGAGTCTATAGTTGGATATGTCTGTAGAACTACCACCTTTATGGAGTGGGATGACGTGAGATATTTTCCAGAGGGAGGGGATGGCGTTTTCGGATACGGTTCTGTTGATGAGGCTAGATATGGGATATGCAATGGCATCTGCAGCTATTTGCAGGTACTCTGCAGGGATGTGGGAGCAGCTGAATATTTAAGTGCCTCATTCATTTAGTTAGCAGTTGTTTGGACAACAGGACTATCTTGACTACATTGTGGGATGTCACTTAATATCTCCTTCATGATGTGTCTGCTTTTGAACCACCTCTCTGAAAGTTTCCTTCTTAATGTATGATGTCTTCTAACATCCTTGTGATGTGGTGCCAGGGTCGCAGAAGGAGGGAGTTTTAATAAAACAAGTCCTACCAAAATCATTCTTCTCAGTTATTTCTTGCACCACAAGTAAAGCATCTGTTCATTTCACCTGCCCTTCTAACTGCCAACTTTCCATAAAGAAAAAAAAAAAGACAGCTTATCCCAGATGTCTACATTCAGTGAAGGTCTTCCAATGGGGAAGCAAAGGAACCCTACCAATCAAAGCAGATTAAATCTGCTGGTTTAAACCACCTTTCTGCACTGTGTATTAAGTGAATAGAGATGGTCTTCACTTGTCTGAACCTGATTGGACACAAAACATGATGAATGGCTTGTAGATATCTCACTGAAACATAATTCAATGTGTCTGTTTTACTGAATCAATTGTTTGGCAAAATCTCTGTACAAAAACATGAAGCATTTTAATAAGTAATGACCTCAGAGTAGTTTAATTTATTTTTAGGAGTTGTACGTGATTTCCCCTATTTGCAAAGGGGTGCAGGATGGACTTTCCCTGTTAGGTGAAAACAGTTGAATGAAACAGATTTGGTGGCTCATGAATTACTGAATAGCACTTTAATTATCTAAAAGGAAGCCAAGTGGACAGACATGCCAAGTGAACATGCTCACTTATGAAATATCACAGAGACACCTTTATACAGTTTAAACTAGCTCTGAGATGCAGGCATTTACCTCTATAATGTATATCAGATGGTCAACTCAGATAACCGCTGGAGAAAAGAACAGCAAGAAAGAAACTATTTAGCCATGTTTGAGAGATCCACAAAGCTATTTAACCATGTTTGAGAGATCCACAAAGCTATTTAGCCATGGTTGAGAGATCCACAAAGCTATTTAACCATGTTTGAGAGATCCACAAAGCTATTTAACCATGTTTGAGAGATCCACAAAGCTATTTAACCATGTTTGAGAGATCCACAAAGCTATTTAGCCATGTTTGAGAGATCCACAAAGCTATTTAACCACATTTGAAAGATCCACAAAGCTATTTAACCATGTTTGAGAGATCCACAAAGCTATTTAACCATGTTTGAGAGATCCACAAAGCTATTTAGCCATGTTTGAGAGATCCACAAAGCTATTTAAGCATGTTTGAGAGATCCACAAAGCTATTTAACCATGTTTGAGAGATCCACAAAGCTATTTAGCCATGTTTGAGAGATCCACAAAGCTATTTAACCATGTTTGAGAGATCCACAAAGCTATTTAGCCATGTTTGAGAGATCCACAAAGCTATTTAACCATGTTTGAGAGATCCACTTTTCTCTGCTTACAGTAGTCAAATTGTTGGTAAAGAGATTCATCCAAGAGTATGCAGTGCCTCAAAGGTATAGCTGATCATTCTTTGTAATGACTACCTCACCCATTTCTCTGAACTAACCTGGTATTAGCTGATGTGTAGTTTTAGAGCTTTACTAAATGGAAACTGTTTTCTACTCTGCTTGACCTTATGTTATGTCACACGGTATTTAACTAACAAAACAAACTTAATACAGTGCATAACAATGGGATTCTTGTAGGAGGTTAATCTGGGTGGGGTCTGACCATGCCTTGTGTGGCAAGCATAGATCTCCCCTCAACAGAATACAAGGAAATGCCTTGAGGCAATCTGCATAGAACATGTTACTTACGGCCTGTATTCTTTCAGTGAGGAACCACTGTGGACATTCTAATTGTTGCATATCTGGTTAGGTACATACCAAAGGGGGCATTGTACTCAATGATAGGTCTGATGAATGCCAAATATGGCTTCCTTGGACCTAGGCACCATACTTTTGTTTATAAGTTGCATAACACAGAATGATTTCCTCACTACTGTATGCTAGTCAAAGGCTAGATCACTGTCTATGTGTGTCCACAAGTCCCTGACTACTGAGGCATCTCTTTGGGATGTGTTGTCAGTATGATACCAGGAGTGGATGACTTCCTGAAGGATACTATTATGCATTTCATGGCATTTAGTTTTAGTCCATGGCTCTGACACCAGTTATTTGTCTGTGCCAGCCCTTCCTGGATAACATTTGTGTCAGTGGGGATTCTATGTCTGCTTCTAATTTGTAATCATCTGCAAATTTAGTCAACCAGAGGCCATTAACATTGGCCTTGATGTCAGAGAAGTAAATACCAAAAAGGAAAAATACAAGGAGTGATCCCGGAGGTACTCCACTTGTAACTGATCTGTTTGCAGATGTGTACTCCCCAAGTCTAACTTCCTGGGTCCTTTCTATGAGCCAGGTGGCTATCTATCAGGTGACATACCTAAACTTTTGAGTTTGTCAGCAATGCCCAAATGGAATATTGTGTCAAATGCCTTAGTCAAGGTAGGCAGTGTGAACCATTTTGCCCTCATCCATTGCTTTGATGACCTTCTCAAAGAAATCCAGAAGGATGAGTAAACACGACCTGCCCTTGACAAAACCAAATTGGGTTGGGTCCATCATCTGGAGGTATCCTATGCCATTATTGAACATTTCCATGATAATTCTTTCCATGGCTTTCCAGTCACTTATGAGTCTCTAGTTTCCATGCTCTGTAGATGGCCTACCTTTGTGCAGAGAGATGACTGTTGCTGCCATTCATGAGGCATGAAGCCTGTTTGGAAGCTGCAGTTAAATAACAATTCCAGATGGCCTGATAGGTCATGTTTCATTATATTCAGAAGGCATCCTGGGATATTATTTGGGCTCATTGATACAGTGTTTGTGGCCTTTGAGAGAGCATTAAAGACCTGCTCCCTAGTGATAGCAGGGGACGTTATATTTGATGTTATTTTCTGAGGGAAGGTTGAGGGGGAGAGAAGGGTAAAGTTGGAGCTGAATTTGTCAGCCAGTAGGTTTGCTATATCTTCTGACTCAATATAGGTGGCTCAATTAACAATCAGCTCTGCACACAATTGTGTGCTGCCTTTGAGGTTGCAGACATAACTAAAGAATGCCTTGTTGTTGTCCTTGGCCTGGGAGGCGACATTTTCCTCAACTTTGGCTCTGGTAGACTTTATTTGTCCTCTGAGTTGTTTAGTTTGATGAGAGTGTTTTTACCCTGCTTGGTGCTGCACCTCCTGATTCTTGCCATGATTTTCTTCCTCCTGTTATACAGCCTATTGGTGTTGCAATTCCACCAGCCTGCACCAGGGTGGCTTGTTTTTTCAGTTATTCCTGTATTTCTTGCTGGTGGGTACAGCTGCCTGTTTGCAGCTATCAACATGCTTGTACAGTTCTGCATAGTCAGCAGTGTTCTCAGGATTTATGGGAGCTGGAAATTTTGCCAGGTTATCACTTAATAGTAGGAAGGTAGCCTTAGAGTAGCTCCTGAATATTCCAGGGATAGCTGGGGTTCCAGGTTTTATTTTTACTTCAAAGAAGTCTATTTTGTGGTCTGACCTTACCAAAGAAGGTATTATACTATGGGGTGTGCAGCACTCTCCCATACTACTGAGGACCATATCCAGTATGTTTGATCTCTGTTTGGTGTATTGACAATCTGGTCCAGGGACTTTGTCTTTATAAAATCCAAAAATCTCTGTGCCTGTACATTTGATGATTAAAATCCCCCACAAATATAGTAGTGGTTTGGATGGTGAGTGTTTCCAATAAGTTTAAATACATGTTATGGGTTTCCTGGGTCATAGATGGGGAACTATAGCTTGCCAGGAAGTAGTATAAGAGTTTGCCTATGGTGATTTGAACATGAAGAAGCTCAAGTACATTGTCCTATTTGACCCTCCTTGAGGTAAATTTATATTTGATGTCAATCAAAACTCCTCCACCTTTAGTCCTTGTCTATGTAGTAACTGGTGTAAATATGTGGAATGCATTATTAAACTATGTCTCAGTGACCACTCAGTTGACAGATTGACAGACAGTGGACCATTTGTTAGTGGGTAAGCATACTGTAAAGGACCTACATGAACTGTTTCACTGACAAGTGGAATTCTTGGGAATGAAAAGTATTCTAATTCCTGAGGATACAAAAGTTTGTGTAGCATTAGCCATCTTAGCTACATCTTAGCTCCATCATATATGGGAATAAAGTTTTGACTGTGACCAAGGCAACACAAGTTCAGTTATCTGCTTGAGCACCTGCTTGAGGTGGCCAGTAGTTAAAGGAATGATGAGGCATTACCTGCTCTACTCTTCTAGAAGGGAGGTCTGGTGTTGATGCCAAGGCCATATAGAAGTAGTCATTTCTCTGACAAGTGGGCAGGCAATCATGGTCATACTACTATGTAGGTGGGAGGCATTTCCCTTGAGCACCAATGCATGCACATTTCTAACATCATCTCTGCACATCAGTGGTAGTTAGGGCTTAAAGTTAAAAACCCCAGCTCAGCACGGTATGATAACACCAACGTTTCTGTTTTTTATTTTCCCTGTGGTTGCAGGGGTGTTCATAGCCTGATGACTGAGGGTTCTTCTTTGACATAGCTTTGTATCAATTCCTGTACCTGTTGTTCTAAACTCTCCCCATGCCATATGGCCTGTAATCCCCACAATATGCCATTGTCATGGCTTACTCCCCTACATGCACATGATGAGGTCCTCATTATACACAAAACAAGACGTATGTCACACTCTACCTGACAGCCACCAAACAGCTTATAGTTGAAGATGTTGTACTTTACCATGCAGGACTCCTTCCTTAACTTTGTATTGTACCTCATTCATGTAGATTGTACTCACAATTCCTCTCTGTCTTAGTCCAGCATTTGTGTGCAGTGTTGCACAAGATGTTGGTGACACTTCATTTTGGAGCAACAGCAGGTTCTTAGCATGGTGGTTATGCAAATGATGACAGATGGTGCAAATGTCTGTGAACTGCATCCAGTATACAGTGGACTATCCATACATATTGGCATGAGTCATACATGCATCATTTAGTGCAAGGTATGCAAAATGCTTGTGTATACAGCATGTGTCCTCGTGTAGTGCTATAGTGCAATGCTATTTTGCTTGATTAAAATGTGTGTACGTGTGCATAGGGCTATCTTGTTTGTCTTCAAGTGAACCTTTTGAGTGGTGATGGCTGCATCTGGGAGTAATAAAAGCAGGGCTTCTATATGGTGTGCCAAAGAGAAAGACCAGGATTTTCCTTTTCTTCTTGTATAGGAGCTTTAAAGGGCATCTGCTGGGCCCCTGTGAAGGCCCTTTGAAGAAAACAGATGTCTGGTATAAGCTGACATAGCTTTTGAGCAAAGCCTCTGGCATCTCTAATTATGGGGAACAGTGTTGCCATAGCTATGATGATCTGAGGTGGCACCATTCTGATCTGCTCTGCCAGTGAATGGCACAGGTTCAGGACAGTGAGCCAGAGTTGTACTGTAATCATGTTTTTTGCTAGTACCATTCTCTTGCATAGTGATCTCTGTTGTGTAAGTCTGTTCCACAGTACATGACTTATTTTGCAGCTGCCGAGAAGCATCACCTTGCCATGGCTGGGTGCCACAGAAGTAGGAGCAGTTCTCTGGGCAGCAGGTTGTCTGCATGTTCTGTTACAGCCCTCTGTAAAACTGCAGTGCTGTTTTTGTTATGTTTGCATGCAATAATTTTCCCATTGTGTATCCTGGAGGTTCTGCTGTGGCATTTGAGGAATAGTTGGGCTCACCTTCTTCTTCTCCTCCTGCCACTGCAACTGGCCTTTATCACTAGTGCCCATCAGGTCTCCCTCTCAGGAATCGGGCCAACGGTCCTTCTGCAGAAGGCAATTTGGAGGAGTAACTGGTGTTCGGCAAATCTGCCCGTCAAGAATTGGGGTGAAGGCTCCTTTCCCAGATGGGCACTGGAAGAGTCTCCAGTACTATCCCAGTATGAGTTGCAGAGTGGGACTACTTTCTTTCTATCTTTATTCAGGAGAGTTGCATACTGCAAATGAATATGAAAAAATTGGTACATATAACGAGATTTTTAAGACATAGCATTTCCTAAATGTCCTCTACTAGTTGCATGGAATGATTATGTTTTTTTTTTTTTTTTTATCTGAAGCACCTTAGTACTGTACAAAAGAACAGAAACAACTAAAATGCTGTAAAACTGACCTCTTACATTTGCAAAAAAAAAGAAAGTCTGGTCCTTCCCACTGCTTGTGAGTGTGGTTTGCCCTGCAAACTCTCTCATTTCCATAAAAAATGTCCCACTTTAATCTGAAACGTTGGCAACCCTACTACAGAGACTTGTCACTGCCAAGTTGTAACAGCAACTGTATGCTTGCATTGAAAGCATGGAGCTCCTTCTGGCATGACTAGCAGAGTTGCAAGACAATCAAGGCCTGACAAGTTGACTTTTGGAAGAACAACAGATCTATAACATTGGCCATGCAGGTAAGTGATGCCTGGGTTTATTTCTGTCTGGCCTGCCCCAGCAACTAACCATGCCAGGAACCTAACCCATCTTATCTCATTCCTAATGCGTTCCCTCTCTTATGTGTCATTCACCATTATTCCCTATCCCTTGTCCATTGTCCAGCACTCCCCATCACCAGCTGTCCACCCTTCCTCTGTATGTATGTATGTATGTGTCCATCCATTGTCCTCCAAACCTTTTATGTGTATACCACCCTGTCTGTCTGTTTCTCTACTCCATGTTTGCCTGCCTGCTTCTGCTACCTGCCCTTCTCCCTCTGTCTTTCCTACAGTAATCACTCAATATCTACCCCATCCTTTTCTTGGCAAGCAGACACTATTCCCTAACTGCTACCTCTGTAATTAGTTATCTGGTGCGTCTTACAGTCATCAGCCCCCTTTTTTCCCATTTTCTACATGGGGTCAGGTTATCATGTTAACTGTTACCATCTCTGTCAATTAAATGCCACACTCCTGTCTTCTTCAACACTCATGACTGACTGTTGCAGATCTTTTTTCACACAATCCATCCACCTCTTTGCTGGATGTCCTTGTTTCCTCTTACCTTCTTCCTGTCTGTCCCAAATCTTCATCACCAGATTGTTTTCTGCACATGTCCAAACCACTGTAATCTGTTTTCTTTGATCTTTTCTGCAATTGGGGCTACTTTAGCTTTTGCTCTTATGTCCTCATTTCTTCATTTGTCCCACGTGTCCATTTTACCACCCATTTCAGGCACTTCATCTCCATCACCTCTTGCTTCTTCATCTGCTCTGCCTTTACTGCCCAAGTTTCTGTACCATACAATAGTACTGGTCACACCGTCTTGTACACCTTACTTTCCAGCTTCTTTGGCATTCTTTGGTCATAGACTACACCTAACACTCTATGCCAATTGGCTGCACCAAATCTGATTCTAGCTTTAATGTCTTCATTCAGACTTCCCTTCTCCTCAACCATCCCTCCCAGATACTTGAAGCTATTTACCTGTTCTACTGTCTTCCCTTCTATCTCAACTCTCAGCTTCTTCTGATTTCCCCAATTTGCTGCCATTACCACTGTCTTATCTGTGCTTAGTTTCATCTCATGTGCCTTCAGTTTTGCATTCCATTCCCCTATCCTTTGCTGAAGTTCTTGCTTTGAGTTTGGCTATAATGCCACATCGTCTGCATACAGCAACGTTGTTGATCTGTCCCCTCCAACCTGTTTGTAAATGTAGTCCATCACCAGTATGAACAGCAGTGGGCTCAGAGCTGAACCTTGGTGTACACCCACTACCACTGGAAACCCCTCTGTGAGGCCAAACATTGTTTGTACTTGAGTCATTGGGTCCTTGTACATAGCCTGCACTAATTCTACCAATGTTTCTAGGACTTTGAACCACAGCAGTACTGCCCAGATCATCTTTCATGGGACCTTGTCATATGCTTTCTCCAAATCTATGAAAGCCCAGTTGGACTCTCTCCTCATCTCTAGCTTCTTCTCAACTATCTGCCTCACTGCAAACATTGGGTCAGTTGTGCTGCACCTGATCTAATGTGCTTCCTACAGTGACCTCCTCAAAAACTAGATCTGCACAGTTGCACAGCACTTGTCTATGCATCCCACCTTGGTAGTGAATTTTAACAGTTGTGACATAGTCTTCCAACCATTTAAGGAAGAATAACTAGTGCATCCTGTTCCCCTTTCATATTGACCAGTGTGCACATTTTTTTTCTTTAGAAGTGCTTAGAAGTTTAGTGTTATATGTAATAAAACCACATCTTCAGATACCTTTGAATATAGAAAATGCAGTGCTTTGTTTTACCTTGAAGTTATTGCTTTTAGGTAAGTGCTCAGGATTTACTTTTCTGCATTTTTTGATATGATACAGAAAGTCCTGAAATAAGGTCACTGACTCTGTTAGTCTATAAGCTATAATTGTTTTTGTAGGGCTCTAGTATTTTGCAGTTAATGCTTGTTAATTTATCTTATATGAAATGAGAGCATATATTGTTTAGATACCACTCCCCACCACCACATTGTGGACACTCTGACTTATACTCATACCCCCATCCAACCTCCTTGGCTACCTCTGTATCTCTTTTCTGGCAATTCTTTATATATCTTTTCATCAGGTAGGCTAGCAAACTCTTCAAACCCTCAGCCTTATGGAAAATTCTTAAGATCCACGGAGCAAAAATCCAATGGAAGAGTACAGGGAAGGGCAGTGGGAGCCATCATGTATTGGCAGTCAGTCAGCCTCCTCCAGAAGGAGAGATATGCAATGACATCAACATGCCTGATGTCAGATCCTGCTCACCAGGTGAAGGAGGCTGTGTGAGGATCAATTCTGGAACAGTGGAGAGGGATTCGAGCAACAAAGAACTGCTTGTATCACACAGTGAATCATTATCTTCCCTTTCTGATGTGCTCTGCTCCACTCCCATCCATAGGTAATTTTTCTGGCCATAATGGAGAACACTGGACCATGTGTAAGTGTAAATTCAGAATACCGAATAATGTGGTTACTCAAAGTCCAGTCAGTGTTCTCTGCTATCACGTGAAACTGTTACTGCCACTAAATAGGAATAAAATGCTTTACATTATTGCCGAAGATATCTCTCCACTATCCATGACATTAATTATGCGTAACATGCCATTTAAATGTGAAACCATACCTCTCAGCTACTCATATTTTCACAAAATGTTCAGATTTTTTGCCTTATATTTTTGGTCTGTTCTTAAATGTGTTGTTTTCAGGTATTAAAGTCACTAAATTATTACATACATTTGAGTTTCAGACTTCATATCCTTCAGAAAATGCATGCTAACACAAATCCTACTATTCTAGCAACATTCTAAGTTTATAAGAACAATATTTAAACTTTGTCCCTATTTTTGGACCTCCCTCCATTATTTAACGCTTTGTCCTGATTTCTTGTGTTAAGAGTATGAGAGGTATATGTGAAACAGTGAGACAGATGGACTTTTTAAGACTCAAAATGATAAACACTCCTCATAGTGAGGTCACTTAAGAGGTATGATTAACAATAATGTATTTTCTAGCCATTAATTTTAGTTTCTCCCTGTTTATTGAGCAAAGAAGTTGAGAGCTGTGGCCAAGATGATATGCAGCATCTCCTAGATGTTACATGATTGCCGTAACATCTTGAGAGCTACACAAAAACATTGGTGTGGTCCAGTGTATTCTATTATTGCTGTTTTTTGATGAAAAATATCATTACTTACTACTTAGCTACTTCCTGCTCTTACTGGTTCGATCTGTGGAATATCCAAACTGATGACAGAAATTGAAATAACTAAGTATTACTTTTTCAAACACTACTAAACTCAGAGAAGTTTGTGCATATATACAACCACATTTTTTCAGGAAGTCTGTCATCGCTCAACCTTTACATCTTCAAGGCAACAAGAGTGATGATGCAGAGTCAGGAAGAGCTGCTGCAGGAACAGATGTAAAGTCTGATTTTGTTGATGCTGACATTTAAAGAGAAAAAAAAATTGCACAAATAAAAGTGAAAGAACTGGTGGGTAGAAAGCACAAACAACTATGTGGGTCAAACATTTCTATGAATTTTAAGGTAACTTTTTGTTACAACCTGTAGAAGGGCACTGGAAACCAGCTGGTCCACTCAATAGAAGTTTAATCCAAAGTGCACATGAACACAGTGATTTAAAAGCCCAAAGCACATCAAGCACATAAACATTGTAAAAACATTTCCCCTTACGTTTTCGTCTTACAAACTTCATCAGATAGGCATGTACTGTCCCAAAGGCCATGTTAAATACATTTTCAAATGGAAATTAACCAATAAGAAGTACTGATCAATTAAACAATTAACAATGAAGGTTCAATTTAAATGAATTAAAATACAGAATGTATGAGATGAATGAAATAAAACCTGTAACATGAAATCAGTCTTAAAACTTTTGTAATGTAAAATGCATCAAGTAGGGTGTATTGTGTGAATTGTCTACATAAAATACTCATGTTATAAAACAATAAATATTTCATAAAAAATTGGTGTTGGATGCCAGTAACCATCCAGGGTTAAATGACATGGTATCTTTAAAGCCAGTTCTGAAACTCAGTTCTGCTAAATTATAATGCCACAACACTATGACGACAATTATTACATTAAATTAATTATAGAACAACATTTATATAAATATTTATATATTTTATATAGTAAGGTAGCGTAGCGTTCGAAAGACACGCGTGCGTAAATGGGCGTGACTTCATTGAAGGTTGGGCGTCGAGCTGGCACCACTGCGTTTCATAAAAATCTACTGCCAAGCATTAGCTGTGGCGACCCCTTACCGGGAAAAAGCCAAAAGACAAACAAACATATAGTCAGTTTATTTATTTATGTAATCATTCTTGCTTCTTCCACTAGATGGTGCTATTTCATGCTACCTTATTTTACCATTTTTTACATGGTTTTATGTTTTTTTATAAAAAGGGAAGAAGTACAAGGTATTTGGGAAAAAAAGGACAGACATAAGCACACAAATATAAAAAAAGATGCTTACTTGTATCGAGGCACTCAGTTCTCTAAATCACCGTTTGTCCCCAGGACCTCTTCAAAGGGTTACAAACAATACCACAGTGATGCGGTGCATCAACAAGCAAGGGGGAACCAGGTCTTACCCCTTATGCAGAGTAGCCATATTAGCTTGCAATATAGCTTTACAGCCCAATCTCACAGTACTGGCATGCTATCTATATTCCATCAGAACAAAACTGTGTGATAGACAAGCTGAGCAGGACAAAGGCAGACCCCCACAAATGGAAACTAGATCAGGGGTCTTGCAAAACATGAATCAAAAAAATGAATCCAGAGTACAGTCAAGTGCAGCAAAAAATGTGCAAAGCTAAAAGTGTAAACTGTACGTAGACTTACAGAGCAGAAACTTTAATAAAACAACAAAAAAGCAAAGGTAAGCGCTTTCACGACTCACGGGTCGCTTCTTAGGGCAATTGTACTTGTTAAAAACATTCATTTAAATAGTAGCTTACCATCACAGCTTAAAATCATTAACCAATTAACTAAGCTAACCATTGGTTGATTTATGTCTATACTAACAGGCCGTTGTGAGCTTCCCTTTTTTGTACTGCTCCTCGATCGACTTTTCATGGGTAGAGGGCTTTCTAGTAAAAAAACGCTGCTGAGCAAAAGTGGATCCTCTTGGTAAATGCAGAAAACATCCTGGGTTGAACAATATGTTTTCTCTAAAACCCTTTTTGAAAGTACGCCCTCTTAAAGATAAGTAGTTATATACTACTTTAGAATCAGTTTTTGTTTTTAACATACCATTTGTTTTTAAGATGTCTTTTATAAAAATTTCTGAGATTTTTCCCCTCTCTTTTTTAGTATTTTATTAAACTATTAGCTTAGTTAATTGGTTAATGATTTTAAGCTGTGATGGTAAGCTACTATTTAAATGAATGTTTTAGCAAGTACAATTGTCTGAAGAAGCGACCTGTGAGTCGTGAAAGCACTTACCTTTGCTTTTTTGTTGTTTTATTAAAGTTTCTGCTCTGTAAGTCTATGTGCAGCTTATACTTTTATCTTGCAAAACATGATCCATCTGTGGTGAGTTCCTCAAGTAGACCTTTTTGCCTCTTCTCTGAACTACCAGCTGGCAAAATTCTGTTCCAGGACTCCATGCAAGATGGCCTGGAAGACAATGACATGTCTTTTCCTAAGACAGGAATGTTCCTGTATGCTTTTCCACTCTTTCAACAGATATCCAGGGTACTTCTGAAGATTTAAAAGGAATCTCCCAAGATCATTGTGGTGACTTCATTCTGGCCCAGGTAACAGTGTTTGTCCCTTCTTTTGGAAATGGTCAGAGGCAATTACCACAGACTTCTTCTCAGAATGGATCTACTCACACAACAGAAGTGTTTGATACTCCTTGCCCTCTAGCAAATTCAACTGGCTGCCTGGATAATGGGGTCTTAATTTCTTTGGGGTATTTATGGAGGCAGGAAAGCATGCTACTAGAAAATTAGATATAAGTAAATGCAAAAGGATTTCTAGTTGGTGCCAGTAACATAACCAGCTCACATTCAGGACTAGTGTTTCTCTGGTTTTAAAATATTTGTGTGAGTTCCTATGCTATGTCCTATCTAACTCATATATCAAGGTTCATTTGTCAGCCATTTCAGCATGTCTGACGTTCTTTCAGTTCATTATCATGTTAAAATGTTTTTGAAAGGAGAAAAAGAAATAGAAAAATGGTGGCTCCTCCTTGGGATTTTAATTTTGTGTTAGAAAAGCTAGCACTTCCTCCATTTCAACCAGTTTGCCTGGCTGACTTCAGGTGCTTAACATGGAAGGCTGTTCCACTGATTGCTTTGACCTCTGCAAGAAGATTATCTGAGATGAAACCTCTAATGATGGGTCAATCCTATATCATTTTCACAAGGACATGGTTTCTCAGAGAACTAGTCCTACTTTTATACTTAAAGTGGTATCCATGTTTACTTTAAGACAAACTATGTATATACATGTTTTCTTCCCTAAACTTTAAAATCAGTGAGGAATACTCTATACCTTGAATATCCACAGACAACTCAAGTCTTATCTTGATAGAACAAAATCCTTCAAATGTTCAAATCAGTTGTTCATTGTCTTGTGAAGGTTAGAAGAAGGGACAACCTATGTCAAAGCTATTTCCAAGTGGTTCTCTAACATTATTCCCTTTTGTTATTCCCACCACAACAAGCTATTTCAGGCAGGGCCAAGGCTCACCTTTCCAAGATACTGGCTTTGACTATGGCTTTTTGGAAAGGGTTGGATTCTAGAAGTATTCTAGAACCAGAAACATATTCCACTGTACACACTTCTTACAAAGCACTACAAGCTTGATTCCTTCTCTAGGTCTAGATCAAGCTTTACTAGAACCATTCACCAGGGGCTCCTGGACACTTCTTCCACCTCCAAAATGTAGTAAGCTAGGGTAATGTACCCATATAGCTAATGCTACTGCAGCACTGATTAATATGATAAACATAGTACAGCTGTTTAAGCAAACTCACCATAACAGTAGATGTTCGGATGATCATTAATGTAGTAGCTACTCCCTCCAGCCCTCCATCCCCATTATTTTTCTGTGTTTTTATGGCTGGGTGTGGACATTCATGTCTTTTTACTCCTAGCTATGTCCTCGCAGGACTCAGCTTCCCCCTTTTAGTTAGCATGGAAGCTCTGAATGGTTTGGCACCAAAACCTGACTTTTATACAGCTGAGCTTGAACTGTCTAATGGCTTGGGCAGGTGGAAGGTTCACGGTTAACTTTGACTTAAACATAATCACTTTTCTTGATGTTTCTATCTCTAGGAAATCAGATCACACTTTATGTACCGAAGTTTTCTGGAAGTATCCCCAATACAACACCCTCCTCCATGCATCCAGCTTTCATCCACCTCATATAACAAAAATATCCCCAAATCCCAATACATTACAATGAGACGTATTTGTTCTAGGGATTCCACTTTTCAGGAATACAGACAGGATCTGACTCGCAGATTCAAGGATAGGGGCTATCAGATGGGACATGTTCTACAGGCCAGCAATTGGGCCAATACACTAAAAAGAGAAGACCTTTTGGAATATAAACAACATGAGCAACACAGGCTGTCACCTATCAGGTTAGTCACTACTTAGTAAGAATTCCGATTTGTTAATTAATAGTGTACAAAGACACTGGAATATTCTACAGAGTGATCATAGCTTATCTAATGTTCTATCAGACAGATGTTATTTTTCATTCCGTAAGGGCAGAAATCTAGCTTCACACTTCAACCATTATAAACATTCACATTCCAAAACATCCTTTCAAGAAGTACAAACCACACTCACAGGTGAGGTACTCATGGGATGTTATCCATGTGGTCATTGCATGCATTGCAGTAAAGTTTTTAAGTCCAGACAATTTACAAGTAAGAACTGTGGCACAGTTTATGACATTAACTTTTTTGCCAGTTGCAGCAGTGAATGGCTGATTTATTTAGCTACATGCAGCTGTGGTGCCTTCTATATAGGCCAAACTTCACGGCCACTTAGACTAAGAATTTCTGAACACACAAGTGACTTGAGAAACAAAAAAACAAGTAGTGCTCTATTTAAACATTCCACCAAACATTTATCTGCCAAGTTCAGTTTCATGGTCATTGACATTATAAAAGTTAATAAATCTAACAAAGCAAGATGGCATTCCATTCTGGATACTAAAGAAAAGAAGTGGATTGTTAAACTGGGAGGTTTATTCCCACCTGGATTAAATCAACAATTTTGATTATCCAATCACGTTTGACTTAATTAAAACACATCTATAAAAGGATTATTTTCAATGAATTTTAGTTACACTGAGGAAGGCTGGGGTGTACACCAGCCAAACCGGTTTGTTTTTTCATTGAATAAATATTAATTCAGTCTCCCAGTTTGCTGGCTCATCTTTTGGCTTTTGGATTTCATATTACTGGAGCTGTGCAATTGCCTTTCGTGCAGGGGGAATTCCTTTAATGTAACATAGGTAAAAGGTTCCCTGAATCTTTGGAAGCTGCCTGGCTGGAATATCCTTGGCAGGATATAACCCATATGGCTTAGGCTACCACAGCAGTGATCATTTGAACATCTAAGTTATGGTAAGTTTACTTGCACAACTGTATTTTCACTCCTCCAAGACCAACAAAACTAGTTCTTCCTTGCCCACAAAGGACACCATAACAACCAAAAAGGACATTAACAGCTTCCTGAGGAGGTACATAACCAGGATCAAGAGACACTTTTGAGTAGTCAAAGAAACAAGGTGTGACCATGGAAGAGCTGTCCATCAGTGGCTGATTCATTGAAAGAGTCAGCTTAACTATGAACTAAACTTTCTTCTTCTTGCAGTTAGGGGAAGGAAGAATGAAAGAGCTGATAAACTTCTCCATGGTTAGCTGGGAAAGAGAAATCCAGAGACAACCCCCAAAATCAGAAATTCAAGTCTGTAAAATTACTTTTCTACAACAAAAAGTACATTTTAAACCATCTAAGTCATTTTACACATTTTTTTCACATAAGCATCCTTAAGGAAAACACACCTTAAAACACTCACAATTTAACTGACATTCCATACAATCACCTTTATCCTAGTAAAAATAGATATTTTCTTCATAACATGCACTGTTTTTTCTCAGTTAACAGATGTAATGGAGGGTTTTCCCTACAAATTTGCTTACTTGTTCAACCTTGAAGGATCACTAGCTGACTGCCAACCCCACAAAGCCCAAAGGGAGAATGTATATCAGTAGCAAGTAAATTCTGAAGCTTTTTTTTTATCTGGCATTGCTCATGCCCCACACCAATTAGGACTCATGAAAGGTGTCCTGAAGCTTTGAATAATGGCCAGTAGTCATGTCCTGGGAAGGATATAACACATACAGCTTAGGCTACTGCAACTGTGATATATTTGAACAGCTACTGTTATGGTGAGTTTGCTTTCACATCTCTTCTGTCCTATCCACAGACAGCTTAATTTATTATTTATTCATTGACCAGGAAAGTCTCACTGGGCTATGGTGCCCATTTTCAGTGAGGACTTGGGAGAAAAGCTCCACTAAAGACAATATTAAGACAAGCACAAGCATAACTGATATCCAACATGAATAATTGTGTCCATATCATGTTGTCAAACTCTTAAAAGTTCGAACGTCATATGGCTGACACCATATGATCGAACTTTTAAAAGTTTGAACATTTCAACAGAGCTCTCTGTACAGTACCGAATGGGAAGATTTCCCTTTTCTGCATTGTAGTGCGATCTCAGAGTTGGTATACTTAAAGAGCAGGGGGTGTGGAGGGTGTAGGGGGGCTTGCCCCCCTGCTAAAACCATTCAGGTAGTTTTTTCCATTGGTTTATTTTTTTATTACATTTTTGAACTTTTAAATGTTCGATCATATGGTGTTCACCATATGAAGTTCAAACTTTTAAAAGTTTGATTATGTAATATAGATGCAAATAATTAATGCAATCAGATTTCCTTAGTTATTATGGGAAACTGAAGACAATGATTTATGGCAAAGACTATGGGAAAGGAGGGGAAAAGAAAGCAGAGGTGAATTAGGCTTTGAGAGGATAGCAGGCTATATTATGTGGAAAGAAAGTTATAGATGAGGACATAATAAAGAAATAACAGCTAGATTAAATTAAACAACTCAGGAGTGATGGGTATGAGGGGAGACATATTATGTACAGACACTATGTGGAGATGGTGCTCCAGTGGAGATGAATACTATAAAGTCGGCAAATATTTACAATATGCACAAAAATAAAAATAGAATGTCTCTCCATGTTGTTTAGAAGAGGCCTTAGAGTTTTCATTTATGGAGTTACTGGGTTGTCTTGATTTCAAAACACTTGCTGTCAGTGTAAGTGACTTACTTTGGTGTAAGACCTTACAATAAAGGCCTGTTCTCAATGTAAATGGTAACTTACACTGAGAGCATGTCTTTTGGAATCGGGCTCAAAGTGTTTAGCTAGCCCTAGAACAGGGCCAAAGCCAGGATTCAGACTAGAATTTTCCATACATTTTCACTTGGCTTTGTAAGACTTGTTCAATATACTTTTTCTGTTTACTTTTAATGGCAAAGTTTTACTTTGCCTGCCTACCCTTAGCTAATGTTTGAGAATATGGCTGAATACTATTGGTGCAGGTACTTACTTAGAATTACTAGCGCTGTATGTATCTTCAAGTAACAAGACAAACTACAGTTCTATTAATTTTATTTGTAAGATGGTGCTTCCCAGAGCCACCCTAAGATTTAGATGGAAGAGATCAAAGGTATGTGCCAGCCCCACTTTGCAAACAAAATTAATGGAAATATTGTTAGTCTTTGCCGAAAGGGTCCACTTTTTCAAGACATAAAAAATTCTGTAAAAATCTTGATGATTATTCATAAAATAGTGTCACTGTTTCATTTCTTACACTAATAAGGTAGTCCATGTCTCCAAGTGATGCCAGGACATGATTTATTTTCCCTTTACTGCAAAGATTTACACCTATGCTTGTAAAATTATAAATTTTGTTCATATTTTATAAGATGTGTTATGTGCAGTGTCCTGCTTTTCTTTGAAATGTGGAATAAAAAAGGACATTTTTTTCCATCACAGAATGTGACTGACTTGGTCCAGTTTGTCATTTCAAAAATATCATCACGTGATAACTAACTACCAGAGCTGTAGTGAGGTCATTTGGTACCCGGGCAATGCCTCAGTTGGTAGACCCACAATGAAATTGAGGAACAAAAAAAAGTTACTTTGGGGTCAGCAGGGCATAATCCAGTGTATTTCAGTGACTTGAATGCACAGCAACACTGCCTACAAACAATAAAGGTGCAATCCTCACATTGTTAAAATGGACAGTCTGTACATATCAGCTACAGCCTGGTGTCCGGTACATGAGGACAATGCTCAGGAGAGGAGACAAGGTCTGGCTTTGGCACTGTCCTATTTGCTCCCTTAATTTCTCTGATTTAATGGTGACAATAGAGACATAACTCTCACTGAAAAATACAGGGACAGACTAGCATACAACAGCAGCCCTGGCACCCTAAAATGGTGTAACACCTCCCCTAAAACATTCTTGTATATACAGTCCTTTTGCCATGTCCAAGCCAAAGAAATACACACAGACCATATACTACTGAAGCCCCAAGAGCACTCCATTTTATATGCAATGACAAATGCTCTATCACTGTCAACACCTGCATATATCCAAACATACATACATAAATTGTTACAGTCAGTAAATAATGTTATAAATGCACACTTACTATTCCAAAAATGCCAGTCTTTTACTATACCTACCCACCCCCCTTTACTACTGCAGAGGTGTTCGAATATAACATCACTAATGATGTCTTCCCTCAGTTTTAAGTTAGTAGGGAGTTGCAGGGGGATAGGTATAGTAATACTGCTTTTTTAAAAATTTTCATCTTTTAAATTTGTCTACAAACTATAGCACAACACAGTAATGCACATTAACTGAGCTACCCTGCAGTCCATATTCCACCATTAGTTCATGTCCATAAACACCTTTGAATTCAATGTCACTTTCACAGTCTTTATACTGCAAATAAATAATTATGTTTCAGAACCTGTTTTGACTTTCCTTTCTTGCATTGACATTTCTGTAGGATTCCATGAAAGCACAGTGTGAGGATTTGGAAGTTCCCGTCAGTATTACTTTAGTCATACTCTTACACACCTAGCTTATTACTGATGTGTGTGTTTCTTGCTTGGTAAGTGCTGTATTTTCAGTTGTATCCAGAACTATTAGTTTTAGTTATTACTTTTCTTGTAATTAACTATTATCATCCTCAGTCCTATTAATGAGCCATGACTTGGTGAAGTAATAACATTGTATTACACTATCAGTGCCAGACACACACCTTTCTTAAGAAGAAAAAAATACAAATTATGGTAAAATAGGAGACTGACGGTCTGCCTCATTGTCCAAGTTCAAGCACCAATCTGGTGCTGGAAGGTCAGTTAGGAATTATGGGACTAATAGTGACTTGCCTTCTCACTTTTCTTGAAAAGGATGTAATGTGGAATGAGAGACTACAGCAACAACTTCAGTGGAAATGTAGAGTGGATGAGCATGTCCTCACAGCAACAAGACAGGATATCTCAAAATGAATAAATGCAAGTAGGGACATGCTAATTTGATCCTTACCTGGGCCTCTGAAAGACTCTGGCCCTGAGGCAAGTGGATAGCATGGTGGTAGTATCATAATAAAAGGACATTCTTTCCTAGTTTGTGACAGATACTGGCTGCTCAAGTCTAAATATTTGTGGGGAATGAAAGACTGAGCAAAATGAGCAAAATAGCAGCTATCTGCAGAAAGGAGGTCAGTGTATAGTCAGCACACAAAATTAACAAGATATCTGAAAATGATTAAAACGTACTCTTCTCGTCAGACATACAACAAAGAGGTTATCTATAGTCATTACATGTTTGGAGGTTCGCTGAAATTTCCAGAACTGTGTATCATGCGGCAAATAATTCAGCAAGTGTCTCAGTGAAAAAAAAAATCAAGGTACCATTTAACACTGTTGTATGCAAGTCTGATATTCTAACATCAGCTACCAGAGTAATAGCACTGATTCACATATGTTTAATGTTTTGTAAAACAAATGTATAACATCAAGTAACGGAAATTGTATGCAGCAGCATTCAGACTGTTCTTGTACAACAGGATTTCAATAAAGTAAGTATAATATTTGTAGTTATATTGCCAATAACAAAAGAAACACACAGGCTCATTGTTATGTTAATTATCATAGATACAATCAGTAAACAGCACTAATCAGTCATTTGTCATGTGTTGTAAAGTTCTACAGTTCATATTTAACTGCTTAGTATGTTCCGTGTGAAGCAAGTCATACAGACTATCACAACCATGAAATGTAAGGGATGGGTTGAAAGACTGACAGGCAGATACCTCTTGCTTGTTTAGCTTTCACGTCTGCACCTAAAAAGGGAACACATCTTGTAAATATTCTCTCCTCTTACGATTAATAAAGAAAAAGAAAATATTACACAAAACTATAAAACTATTTTGTGTGTGTATTTGTATATACAGACAGCTAAATATAAATAAATATATTGAGAGAGAATGGGAGAGAGAAGGAGTGAAATACTATATGTAAATCAATGTTTCCTACTACACATTTACATATTCCTGGAAGTTCAAACAAACATAATGAATGTAGCATGATAATGTATCGGGATAGTTCTTATTATCATTATTATTTTTTTTTTATTTTGGAAATGTATGTCAAACCCCAGTTATCTATTGTACATATGCATATGCACAGTATTAAAATGACAAGAAAAACTGTAGAACATACTTGATTCAATATTTAAAGTGTTTATTTCTATGCTGATACAGACTCATTTTGTTGCAGTATATTTTTAACAAAGTTATGAAATATATGTCATGTCCAGCCTACAAAATGGTAAGGTATTATGTGTATGAAAACATTTTCACAAATGTTTTGCCTGGCTGCACTCCTGAGTTCAGTTATTTTGCAACATAGGTCAAATGTTCATGTGGCTGAATTCATACTTGATAATTAGTGATAAACATGGATTTTAGAAAAGAGACTATTTATTTATTTATTTTAAATTTGTTATTGGGGTACAGCATTGACCCCGTTTGGACATATTTCTTTCTCAGCCTGGGATAAACACAATAAATACATGATACTACATAGACGGAAAATGACAAAATTATACTACCTGGATAATCTTCACCAGCTGCAACCACCTTGTTGTACTTAGAAACTTAGCATACTCCCCAGGATACAGCAAGCTCTGCATGACATGCAGGAACAGTGCAAGAGCTGCTGCAGGCAATATGGCTGCCGTGCGATACAGAAATAAGCACCCAGAACATGCACGAGTGCTCCTGCACTATTCCTGCATGGACACAGCCCCTGTATGCTAATTACCTCATTTACTGGTGAAAGCCATGCAAATGAGGTGAATTAGCAATCCAGGAAGCATGCAGACATCCATGCAGGAATAGTGTAGATTACAGAAATGTATTCAGCCAATAGCTGAATACATTTCTGCAAACTACAAAACGGAGGCATGACCGCTAGTAAAAACACATGTATTAGAAGGGTTAGGCATGCCAAAGGCCAAATATATGGTCATAGGCTTGAAAATTAGTTTCAAAATTATAAAAATTAACTTTTTTTGTTGTCCAAGTTCAGCTGTTTAAGCGCAGGGCAGCATTGCGCAAATGGGATCGACCTGAAAATAAAAAAAAAATGTTGGAAATAAGCTTTTAAACTAAAATCATAATTCTGTCATAATAGTCAATGGTATGCATAACACAACAAGACCATAGAATAGTGGTTGCTAAGGGGGAAGACTGAGTGTCGGATTTGTAACCACACATTAGCAGTCAATCCTATACAAATTAGGGCAGTGATACTGAATCACAGATTTCCCGTCCGTGCTAGCTTGCACCCAACCATGTAGATGCATTAAGACCACCGTGTAAGCCTAAGAGCTGGATGACTTAATAAGGGGGTGTCATGCATGCTGTAAGCTTATTGGAGCCCTGTGGCCCGTATTTGCGTTTAGCTAAGCACAGCTAAGGTAGGGGGTGTGTCTAAGGCTGTATTGTCTTCCACTAAGAAATGCAGAGTGTGATCATGTCCAGGGAGAGCCAGTTTCTGCTAAACGGTGTTTACATTGCCTAAACAGGTGTGTGCCATACCTCCCAACCGTACCAAATTAGTCGTTTTTTACCGAGTTTTGGGGTTCAAATGAAGGGGTGCCTCGATTCCCGAGTAGCACTCCTTTTTTTCTGATTTTTTCTTTGTTTTTTAATTTTTGCACTATCGGAGCTAATGTCATCACATGCACAATGACGTCAGGTCCATGAGGGCTACCAGCCTGTCGGAATTGAGCTCCTTGGAGCTCACGTCATTCATGCAAAAAACATAAATTTCTGTTCAAATGTGAGCAGGAACGGCCTCCAGAAATGGATTATAAATGCAAAATGTGAGCGCCGAGTACTGCAGGTATAAGGAAACGAAACCTTGATGCATGTGAATGTGCAGGTCAGGAATGGCAGCTCTGATGAAACCTGGTGTGTGTGTGTGTGTGTGTGTGTGTGTGTGTGTGTGTGTGTGTGTGTGTGTGTGTGTGTGTGTGTGTGTGTGTGCAGGAAGGGCAGCAGCAACAGCACTGAATGGAATTCCCAGACCTATAAGGAAATGAAACCTGGTGTGTGTATGCAGGAACGGCAGACCTGCAAGCAAGTAGCACAAGTAAGCAAAGGAAACCTTGTGTGTGTGCCGTCTGTTTTTGTAAGGCTTGGGATCACCGGAACCACATTACAGTGCCTCTTATTATATTTTATCCCCAGCTCACTAATAGTTAAATGAAGCAGCTTGTTTCAGGTGATTTTGTTGTTAACAGTTAACCTACTAAATCAACTAGTCTGGTAACATAAATGTGTTTGTACCGGAGTACATATTATAGCATTTACGTGACAAATATGGCATTCAATTGATGCACAGCTTGTATGCGGATGTTCACTGTTCATCTTGCTATGTTTTTCAGTTCAAATATACTGCATTTTTTATCGTTTAAAAGTCAAACTGTATTTTCTTTTTCTGCATGCATGCATTATAACGTGTGATGCGACGCTTACATTTTTAGTTTGCACATAGTACTTTCATTTAATCATATTACACACACTGCAGTGATTGTTTCCTGATGAACAAGCAAGGACATCAGTTAGAAATGCACAGTCAGGGAAAGGTATATTGTGGTAAAAGTTGTACAGCATACCATGCTCTGTAACTGCTCTATGAGCAGACTATAGGTTCTGACCTTATGGGAAGAAGCAAGTCTGCTTCTGTACGCCTCTGTCGTTCTCGGCTTTACTTATTTCAGGTTTAATCAGCTAGACATGCTGACAGTTTGATTAAGAACTCTATTTAGTCCATGCAGCACAAATAAACACTGGGTAATTAATGAACTCTCAAAAAAGCACTTAGCAAGACTGCCTAATTGGTAGAAGTCAGGCCAGAAGGGTTAGGATTGACAGCCATTTAACAGGAAAGGCTACATGTTTAAATGATCCCTGCTATTAGAGCGTGATTGTTTTGAAGTGGTTAAACCAGGAGTAACATGTTATATTTTATTTTGAGCAGTTCAACTTTGCTTTCAGTACAACCTGTTCTATGTGATTAATTTCAGACAAAAGTTTGCAAATACGTTTTTTTTATCTAAGCAACTTTTTCATTCAATTTTGATGATCTTTTTTTTATTAAATAGGAGTTAGTAGCACATTGCAAAAGAACATTTAATAACAATAGCAAAATGAACCTTTGGTACAAGTGACAAGAGCCTCTTGTGAAAGCTCTGGATTTATGCCTCATATTTGTTCTGTTCCTCATAAAATCTGTGGTTTTATGGCTTTTTCTGGCAAGTCAGTGAAGGACTGAATTCAATAAATAATGACAGGCATTTGAATTTCAGACTTCATATTCTTCAGAAAATAAATAACACAAACCTTTTATTCTAGCAATTTTTTAAGTTTATAAGGTCAGTATTTGAAATTTGTCCCTATTTTTATGGCTGTAATGTATTCCCCTATTGTAGGCTTTGTCCAGGTTTTTTTGTGCTAACAGGTTGACTTGAGAGCTATGGTGAGAAGTGAGAACTGAATTCTGTATTCCCCATTGTTGGTGTTGTCCATGTTTTTTGTGCTAAGAGACTGAGAGGTACGGTAAGACATGAGAACCAAATTCACTAAATGATAGCCATTTAAGTTCAGGAAACTGCTGATTTGGCATAGTGGTATGTTGCTCTGACTGTAGTGCACAGGGTCCTGAGCCCAAGTCTTGGCAGTGAAATGCATGGTGGTAACACAACATTTTATTCTAGCAACTTTCCAAAATTATATAAGCAATGTTTAAAATGTGTCAGTGTTTTTTGGGCTTTTGTCCCCCCCCCCCCAAATAAAATTTGGATTTCTTGTGCTGCAAAGTTGAGAGATACAGTTGAGTGTTGAGTGGATTATACAAGGAGCTGAAATCCTCAGGGGAAGAGAAGTCAGGGAGGTATATCAAATAACCCATGTATGTTTCTTGTTTTGTGTGCAAGGGGCCTATGGCTATGACTTGAAAACAGCCCAAAGGTAATCTTTATCCACTACTGGCCAAATGCATTTTCTTTGGATGTGGTGTAGGTTTCAAATTTTTAATGTTGTTTCAATGAATGTGAGTTTCAAGGGCAGAGATGTTTTAATGCTATGCTTATTTTCATTGTGAGACAGTATTGCTTTGTTTAGCAGATCTCTAGTAGTATTTGTGCGTTGTGCTATAAAATGTAAAAATAACATCGAAATAATCAATGCAGAAGTAAAGCAGTATGCACATTAGTGTTAATGGTAAATGGGGTGAAGTAGCCAGGTAATGGGCCATTAGAATGGCTGCAAGGGGACTCTAGTGCCATATTTTGGTTGTCTGTTCAGTTTGCGTTTGAAAGCTGGTATCCCATAATTCCATTGAAGTGGGCGTGGTTACTCGGTTATGTATGCTAATTTTATGTTAATCAGCGTACAGATTTCTACCTATTTTTCATGGGCCTTGTCTAGATTTTTGATGTTTTCAGGTTGAGAGGTATGGTGTGTGCAGTGTGCACCAGGTAGAAAAACAATTATACAGGAAATAGCAGCTCCGTTCACATCTGAGCACTGGGTTTGCATGGCGCGTCTCAGGGCTTAAACAGGAAGGCAATGGAAAGGGAAAATATCAGTAGGAAGGTAATCAAGGAGAACTAGCATAGCTGGCAGGTGAAAAGTATCATAACCAGCCAATTACACAGGCAGCAGCTCAGCCCACCACACTACTATAAACTATGCAAACACCTTTCCCTCTGTTTTTTTCCCACAAACTCTACACCACCAGTATACACAAACGGGGAAATTTTACCTAACAAAAGCAACAAAATGATAGGGGCTGCTTTCGCTCTTATAAATCAACATGTGGAAGAGGCTGAGGGTGGTGAGGATGACAATGCTGATGACCAACCCACAGTGAGGAGAAGGAGAAGAGTGTACAGACCCAGGGTAACCTACCAGGGGCTACATGAGCTGAAGATAGTGGAGCACTATAGGGTGGACAGGGACCTCCTACAGCAAATTGTTGAGCTGTGCCAGCCACGCCTCACACACAGAACCAACAGGGGGGAACCTATTCCGTTGGATACCAAGGTATGTGTAGGCTTAAGAATACTAGCCACAGGTACCTTCCAAAGGCCAACTGGGGATATCATGGGTATCTCACAGGCATCAGCATCCAGGGTACTGCATCAGTTCCTGGATGCCATGTCAGCACATGCCGGTGAGCACATATATTTCCACAACACCCATGAGGCGTTGACCAGCAGTATGCATCTCTTCCACCAAATAGCAGAATACTCTGAGTTAGTGGGTGCTATAGACTGCATGCACATACACATCAAATCACCACCTGGTGAGCAGAGTAGAGTCTACATAAACCACAAGAGCTTCCCCTCCATCAACTGCCAGGTCATGTGCGATGCCCAGTATAATGAATGTGTGTGCTGGCAGCCCTGGAAGCTATCATGACGCCAGCATCTGGCATATAATGCAGCTGTACCAGAGATTTGCCAATGGGGACATCCCATATGGCCTCCTAGTGGGGGATGTTGGTTATGCACTGGAGCCATGGCTGATGACACCCATCAGAAATGCACACACACCCAAACAAGAACTCCATAATGAGGCACAAGCACAGACCAAAATAATAATAGAGGGTGTGTTTGGGATGCTCAAGTCACAGTTCCGGTGCCTGGACATATCCAGTGGAGTCTTGCAGTACTCACCAGCTACATGTACCCAAATTGTCATTGTATGTGCCATGCTACACAATATGATCCTGCAGAAACAGCTGCAGCAGGAACAGCATGGGGCAGGGCCACACAGTCCCCCACCATTGCCAAGGCCAGCACAGGCACAGAGTGACTCAGGGGAGGAACAACCTGAGCCTGTCTCTGTAGGCAAAAAGAGGCATGCCCAGTATGCCCAGGCCTTGGCAAAGAGGCAACGCATAATACATACACTGACATGGTAGGAATCCAGGGAATGACACCTCTCTCTGACTCACACATACAGTAAAAAGGATGCCAAACATGACACTACCTGTGCTTACCATGTATAGGGAGTGTACTATGTGCATCCAACATAGTCAGCCCTGCAGCACCATCCTCAACACTGGCGCAGCCACAAGGTAAGTCACTGTCACTATCAATTGTTGAATGGAGTAGCATGTTCTGCTACTTGTATCTATGGTATGGATGTGAGCATGCAAGGAAATCAGGTGGCAGAATGGGATGGCAGCAGATAGTAGACACCTATATCAGCAGCATGAAATCCATAGCAAATACTGGTGTCAACATAATAGGCAGTACTAGACAAGATGACAAAACCCACTGCAGGACATGTGGTGGGCCAAATTTTTGTCCATAGGACACACACATGCATGTCAGTGAGGCTCACATACCTAACAACAGTCTCAGCCAGCAGGACAGGTGTAGATGAACACAAAGAAAGGTTGTGCTAAGGCCTCTGATTGATAGCAATGGAGAACAGCCCCTCTCCAGACCTACACAGACAGACTACAACAGGTCAGGCAGTGGGATGTTAGTTCTGAAGGGTAAGAAGTCTAAAACTGAAATGTAAGTCAATAAAAACCTAAAAACTGTACTACACTGATATGCCTCTATTCTGCATGATAGGTCAGAATACAGAATGGAATGGAAGCCAACAGACTACCTGAAATACTAGTGCAGTCATAACAAATGTTTACAGTTGTCAGGTGTGCCCCCCCCCCACCACAGTCCTCTGTAGAAATGTAGTAACATGTACGTGTGGGTATAATAACAGTGGAGCACCGATTACCTGAGCTGGCCAAATTAGCAGGATAGATTGTTGCATGTGTACAATGTGCAGGGTTCTGTGTGTTAGGTTGTTGTGTGTTGTATATTGTGTGGAAGTGGTCAGCATGTAGGCATGGAGGGTTGTGTCCTGGTGACCAGTGGCCAGTACTGTTGATGACAGGGCCAAGTTCTCACAACTGCAGTGCCAAACACAATGCATCCCAGCAAAACACAATCCAGCAGTAATCCATATTAATTGTTCAGATGCAATATCTGTCACCATCTGAAAGATGGGCATGGCATGAATGTGGGCCCAGACATACAAACATTACACAGGTGGAAGTACCCTAGGCAGAGAGTGTATAAAATGTTACTGTCAAATGGACACACCTTTGGATTTGTACATACAGGTTAACAGCACATTAGTTGGCTATGTAGTATGGAATACTGATATAGTCTGGCCAAACACTGGCAGACCACAAAAGGCACAGGTATGAAGTACTGAGAAACTGCTGATGTCCCTGCACAAGCCAGAAAAAGGGGAATGCCCCACCTATATCTGTGAGTCAGCTGCAAGTAGCTTCCCTAGCACACATGCACTCAGCTCACCCCATCATCAGCCACAGGTACCTCACAGGTCATATCCCTGCTGTTGAGAATGAGTACAATATGACCCCCACTTCTGTATGGGAATACCCATAGAATGCAGCATGGTGAAGAGGTGTCCCATGCAGATGTGTCCCTAGCTGTAAGCATCACCCTGCCAGCATCCACACCAATGGATTAATAAGGACAGTAACTATTGCCATTAACACCTTGCACACCTACCCTGTCACCCCAGGGGAATACAGTGGCTTGCAGCATGGGACTGTAGGAGTGATAAAATGCACTGGCCTGCTACAGATGGCCTGCATCCCTACCAAATGCCCTACAGTCCTCTGTCAAAGGCCTGTGTCTCGCCCGTACTGCCAATTTATGTTATCTCATGGACTCCCAAATGACGACATAACACAGTCCATAGAACACAAATGCAAGGCCATGTTGACAAATCCCAGTAGCATGTCCACCATGTCCTACTGCATGAACTGTGGACCAACCCCTAAATAATGCTGGGATGAAGTGATATCTGTAGACATACTTATCAGATATAATTTGCATAATGTTAAGAAGAAGATAGAATAATAGGGGGGTAGAAGCATGAACGTCATGGAGTGTGCAAAGTCTGAAATTCTGATGTGTGTACATACTATCCCTGCCTGCAAACACAGGAATGGATGGCTACAAACCTGCTCGTAAACCACAATGTGAAGGGGTAATGACCAGAAATATGAAACCTGCCTCTGGGTAACCTGTGTGAATCTGAACAGTTGTGAGATATGGCCACAGCAGAATATGGTCATTCTGTTACATCAATAGATGTACAAGCATGGGATCCTCAGCCACCACAATACCAAGGTGCTGGACCATTTACACAGACCCATCAGCAAGTGTCTGCAGTTCCCCCTCCAGAATGGCATGCTTGTGCAAGAATATGTAGGCTGCTGACCACAATACTGGACACAGCTTCATTCATCTTGTATTCCCCAGGAAATCACTGCGAGCAAATACGTATATCTGTCAGTAGTTGATGACATAAAACGTCACAGTGTAAAACAGAACATATGTCTGAATATCTCTCCTAACACCAAAACTATGTAGCAGAAGCAGCACAGACACAATTATTTGCAGTATCCCACTATCCTTTGCCCATTGTGACCCCATATTGTCAACCTATCTACAGATATCTTGCAGAAACAGGTTGCTAGCTGTAGGTGTAGAACACAAATGCCTGCACTGGAGTACAACCTACCTGGAATGGATTCACACATTCAGTACAGAAGGTCATACTGGGCATGCTCCCACACTTGAAGCCCATGTCTATCAACAACAGTGGACTATACATATCTGTCAGTCGCAGATGTCTGTGCACACACTCCACATTGCACACCAGTCATGCTTTGCACACACATCGGATAAGAATACACACATATAAGTGTGTGGAAGAGAGTGACAAACAGTGACAAAGAGCTTCACATCATGATGCCTGTCCCACCCAGCACACATGCAATTAGCCAATATCACATGATGTGCAAATGTCTGTCACTGCAGACAACATTTACTTCTGGTAGCCCTCAGCACTATAGTGTCTGTGGTGCTTGTGATAACTGTATAACATGACAGTACAAGTCATTACTCATCTAGCAGTTGTATACACAGTCCTGTCAAATGTAAAGTTCTGTGTGTGCTTCCAGAGGAATGGTTTATGGTCCATTTACACACACTGCATTCCCCATTGCTCTACTTTAGCTAGCGTACTGATGTCATTCACCTTGAAATACAGCTTTGGAGAAGGGCAAGCCCTATAAGCTCCGTGGTGTGTACTGTAACTGCGTAATGCTATAGTATGATGTAGTGCTTTGGTAGGAGCTCTAATCCCAGACATGGCAACTGTGAAACTCTGTGTGTGTTTGTTTGTGTATAAGGATCAATGCTTTTGAGACCTTTCACAGTCACTACACTTTCCATTGCCCCACTTTAGCAAGCCTGCTGATGTCATTCACCTTGAAATACACCTTTGAAGTAGGGCTAGCCCTATAAGATCCATGGCATGTACAATAAATGCGGTACACTGTTGTAGCAATACATAGCTAGGTAGGGGTTTGCATCTCAGTACAGGAAAGTGTGTATGTGTGCTTGTCATCAGTATCCTGTGTGGATGTAGCTGTGATTGTGTAATAACAGGACTCATTGTGGGGCGGGTTTTGCAAAATTCTTATATTGAGGACCTACTATATGTCACAATCTCCACCTTACAAGGACAACAGATGTCAAACAGCAGAGAGGCTGGTGTAGACAATCCATACCCCTACATGTGACATTATGGATTAGTGAACAATATAGGCAACCCTTGTATTACCCAGAGAACACTCTCCACCCATGTCTCATACACACACTTGGCTAGGCAAAAAACACTATATTGATAGTTCCCTGCATATTGCCCACAAATAGTAACCACAGTGTGATTGCAGTGGAGTACAGAGGACATGGCACCCTGTTCCATTTTTACAATAGGCAAATAATTGCTTACAGTGGTCCTTTGCTATGTTCCCCACTGGACGCCTGCAACAACTGTAGAGTCTGCAAATGTAACCCACAAAGGGAATACCATGCCTTATACACATGCCCTGTATGGACAGATGCCACTAACACCAGTGAATACCATTTATCATGCTGTTGATTTAGGTGCAGGCATGACCTCAGTTCCATAGCCAGTTCTCACAACATGAAGTCAGGAATGCCACATCAGATGATAACAGTCTGTCCACACAGCATGCCCCAGAGACCCCAGGTACACTTCCACATATCACAGAACATGCATGTGGGACATGTGCAAAACCCAGACTCTGTCCATGTTATAGAGTATAGAACGCATACATAGCTTCATAGGTTCATAGGTAGGTACTAGGCTATTGGCCCTAGGGCCTATATAAGCCTAGCCAAAAAGGTACCCTGGCTTTCGCCACCCAAATAAAATTATTTTCCTGTGCCCCTGTCTAACAGAGCCACAGAGGTGATCCCCAGGGTGAATTTCCTATTTCCCATCCAATCATCAAGATTTTTCTTGAAGAGTGCTAATGAAGAGCTTTGTTTGATATAGATAGGTAGTTTGTTCCAGAGTATGAGAAGTCTCTGGGACAGGAATCTATCTATCCAGCATGTTCTGTTTATTGTGGTGACAAGGTTTAGGTTCCTATAGCATGTAGCTCAGAGGGATTGGGATTTCTTTAAGTGGGGCATATCCAACAGCTCTGGGTTTGACATAGCTTTCTATGTTAGGCAGAGATCACCTCTGAGTAGGTGATATGCGACGGAGTAAAGCTGGAGTTTTTTGAGATGGTTTGCGTAGGGCATCTATTTGAGCCTGGTAATCCTCTTTGTGAGGTATTTCTGTGGCCTTTCTAGTTGTTGTAGATATCTTGTGAGGTACATACCAAAAAGGGAGTTGTATTCTATAATGTGTCTAATCAGTGATGAGTACATGGGAACAATGACCTCTTTTTTCCTGGATGGGGCCACCCACAATAGTAACCCAGATGAGTGGATGGTGAATACAATACCCACCTGCATGGGCTAATCCAGGGACTACACCCCTGATCCACACTGCAGACCACTGTTATGTGGCCTGATGCCAAGGTATACCCTTATACACCTGTGAAGCAATGAACTTATGCATGTCAGTACTGGAAAATGTGTGTGGTGTGTGTGTGTGTGTGTGTGTGTGTGTGTGTGTGTGTGTGTGTGTGTGTGTGTGTGTGTGTGTGTGTGTGTGTGTGTGTGTGTGTGTGTGTGTGGAGATTAATGATTTTGAAGCCATTCACACTCACTACACCTCCCATTGCTCTACTGTAGCATGCCTTCTGATGTCAGTCACCCTGAAATACCCTTTGGCCATGTATCAGGCTGATAAGCTCTGTGGCATATGTGATACCTGTGTAATACTGTAGTGTAGCAAGCTACTTAGTTCAGAGTTCTAATCCTGACCCTGCCAACTATGATAATGTGTGTGAGTCTCTGAGAGATTGTAGTTCTGTTTTCCTTGACACCCACTTTTTGTGGACAGCCACGTGTACTGCACTTACGTTAGCCCTCCTTTATCACTGTTGCTGATGTCACTCACCTTCAAAGATACCTTTGGACATCTTTTCAACATATAAGCTCTGTGGCACATGCGATAACTGCATAACGATATAATAGCAATACATGTTCAGGCAGGGGTTTGAAACCCAGTACTGGTAAGTGTGTGTATTATCAGTATCCTGTGTGGGTGATTGTGTAATGACAGGGTCCAATTTAGTTTGGGTTTTGCCACATCATCATACTGAGGAGCTACATGTCCCATTATCAACATTACAAGGCCAACATTTTCCAAACATTGTAGAGATTCTAGTCGACAGTCCTCAGCCATAAATGTGTACATCCATGTGCAATTATCATGTGACACTATGGATTAGTACACAGTATAGGAAAATGACATAATGTCTAGATACCACTCTCCACCCATGGATCAGAAACAAACATGCCTGGCTCTTACTCTCCTACTTCCTTCCTTTCTTAATTTGTCTCTGTCTGTCTCTCTCACTCCCTCTCTGGTGGATGTGGAAATGTACACTTGCTTTGCTTAGGCAGCAGCTTGTGTTTTGTAAGTCATGCTCATGATCAGCTGATGGCCTGTGCATGAATTGCAGTCCCCCACTAGCTGATTGCATGTGGAACAGCTGTGGTATCAATCATATAGCCAACTGCATGGAAACACACTCCTATAACTAAGAGCATCATGTGGTTGTTGGGCCTTTTCATTCACTGTCAGCAGGACTTAATGTGGGTGTTTGACAAACAGCATCACTGAAGGTAGTTGGATATTCCTCTTACAACATACACTGTGGAGACAGGCCAGCAAACAGGAGGGGGATGTTCCAGACATGAAGACAGAATGTAAGTATTGATCTTCTATATTTGAAGTAATGTTGGTTTAACAGGGTTTGTGTGAATATGGCTGTTCTACATGATTTAATATCTGTCATGACAGTGTTATGTGTACACATGACTGCTGCATATACCTTCCCAGATGTATCACACCATATTTATCTGGTATGTGTATATTTAGATACAGCAACATACTTGATTCAACACTAATATCACTTACAAGTACTACACAATTGTAGAAGTCAAAGCAGTTGTCCACTACTATTCAGTATGTGTACTGACAGATATATTGGAAAAAAACATCAAACATCTTCACAGCTGTGTTGGCTTAATGGTTAAGTGTTGGTGCTATAGTGAGTTCAATGCCTGCAAGGGCTGTTTATTTTGTTGCTAGGCAGAACAAGGGTTGTTGGATACAGAGTGGTTAAGGCAGTTATGAGCAGCTTGATCACATTCCAGTCTGATAAAATAGCAGGGTAATAACATTTTTAATAAGTGTATTTAATTCCATGTACATAACATGCATCTATGTGCTGTAATTACAGCAGCATGGGGTGTGAGTCTACAGTTTGGGACACCTGAGTATATATGGCTTGTACAACACTCTTTTCCATTTGAATGTGTTACATACATGGGTAGTATCCCAGATTATATGCAGTCACACTGGCATGTAGTGTATCATTACGTTACTACTGTTAATTGTGCTTTCCCAAGTAAGAGTAGATTGCAGATTGTAGTACTAGAACCAAACACCCCTGCGCGCAAAGATGGACTCTGAGTCCTCACTGTCTTGTTCTTGGTGTGTGAGCTGTGTGTCATTAAGTATTTCCTACTGGATATTGATCTGACATGTGGATATTAACTGTAGACTACTGTGTGTATAGGACATGTCATTGAGGGCTGCTGACATGTAGTAATGGCATACGTATCAGTGTCAGATGTCTCTCTGTCAACACAATCATCCTACTGCATAACCAGTTGGCTAGCTGATATCTGTCTGTCCTCTGTACCAATGTGCAGATGTCGGGAATCCATCTTGCCTGCTTACAGGCAATCTATGCTTGAGTGACACTGACATGTCTGCCCAGCTGTGTTATGAATGCCACAGCTAGGAATCCACACCCTGTACGCACCACATGCCATGGATACCTCAACTACACTACCACAGTCAACAGAACATGCTTGGGTACAGGTCTCCAAGACAAACACTGACCATGTTATGTAATACATGTTGCATACATGTCAGTTGGAGCACCTCACTGGCCCTCTGCAAGAGGCAACCAGATGATTGGATGTTGCATGTAACTCTCACCCTGAGGATCACCCCCGTGGCATCTGTTGATAGATGGCCTAATGGCAAATGGCAGGTGGCATGATACCACTGTACACACATCCCCTACTCTTCCCATCTCTCCATGGACAATATCCTGGTACACACCTATGAACACCTGCACCTATGGACCCCAGTACTGACCAATGTGTACATGTGCATTACTGAGAATAACTGTGTCTGTGTGTTTGTAGACCTATAGTTGATAATATCCTGAGGCCATACACACACACAGCACCCCCCATTGCCATAGTTAGATATGGCTGCTGTTGTAATGGGCATTACATGTACCTTGTTACACTCTTCACTCCATGGGCTACCTGGAGCTTGTAGGACCAGCACAACACTGTAGTACAAATGAGTTGATATGCATGGGTTAACCTCTGAGTTCTGGCAAGTGTGTGTATGTGTCCAAGTGTGTATATTTGTAGGATACAGCATTCTGAGAACACATTCTCCTAATACAATATACCTTGCCACACAGTATTAGGGATAGTGATGTTGCTGGCCATAGGAGAGCCATGACAATGCATCACCCTATTATCCCTGCGGCATGTGAAATATATGCATATCCCTGTAGTAGCACTGTTGAGATAGACAAGGGGTTGTATTGCAGTCCTGGTCAATGTGTGATGGCGGGTATGCCAGAGTATTATCATGGGTTTCAGTGAGTACAATATCCAATGTGGGGTGTGGGTGCTGGGTATACTGTCTTTACATCATGGTACCCCCAGTACATGTCCCATGTTCCACTGTATGGGGACCACAGTCACCATCAACCATACAGGTAACTGATAACACTATCCAGCCCAGTGCTGCATGTACTGTGTGCAACTTATCTGTAACAGAATGGACACACTGACAAGGTAGTTAGCACTGATAAGCCCAGGTCTCTCAGATGTGTATATGACTGTTATGTGTTTGTCAGTGTGTATATGACAGTATGTTACACTATCTATTGTTCATAAACAACCAGTACATCCCCCATTACCATACTGCACAGGGTCTGGTGATGTTCTTCTCTTAACATGTAACCTGTAACACACCTCATCCTAAAAGCTGTGTGGTGTGCAATTAAGGCCACACATGTCAGTAGCACTACATACCAAAGTAGGGATTCTAGTCCCAGTGCTGCCAAGTAAGAGTGTGTGTGTATGTGAAGGGATCTACTTCAGTCTGAAGAATATACATGTCCCAGGAGGTCATCTGTCCAAGAACTGCCTGGCAAATGCTAACATTTCACAGATATCATCCTGTGGAAATTCATTCCATCACAACTAGTAGTAGATGTGTAAATGCCCTCTTCCCCACTGTATAGCTGTACAGTGATACTGGGGTTGGTATATATAGCTGGATTTGGATCTTGTGGACACAGCCACCATCATTGCATTACTGTTGAGTGTATCCCTCCACTTAGTTGGCTGTAATACTGTACAGTTCATGTTAACAGATTAAGTAGTTGTCAATCACACTATCTGCGGTTCTACACCACCTCACACCCACCAAAGGGTAGGGCTGTGCCACCCACACCAGCACACCTATTTTTACCAAATTGAGGATTGCACTACATTGGAGAAGGGCACATATACCCTGCCAGTACCATTGTCAATGACATTAAACTAGCAGACTGCTTATTTCCCAATGTGTTGTTGTGCCTATTCTGTCTTCTTGGAATTACATAGGCTAAAATGGGTTCCTTGCAAAAGTACATACATCCATGTGTACAGTATTCACTGTGTATTGCATCAACACCAAAGCCTCTGTGTGTGTTATACACAAACATGTGGTGTGTACCACCCAGTACACTTACCATTGTCCACTGTAGAAAGGCTGCTGACATCAGCCACCGTGCACTCACCTGTATAAACCCCTCAGACCTATCAGGCATGTGGCACATACAGTAACTGTTATACAGACTTGTGACTTGTGTTCAACTGTACCCAGGACATGACACAGTCAAGGTGTCACCACAGTGCCATACCCCTTGTAGGAAACAACAGCAGACCAACATCCTGCTGACACATGGACACCTACAACACAAATGGAATACATTATGGAGACCACAATCAATCAGTGTTAATAACAGCTATAATAAAACATGGCTGGACAGCTACACATCCTGACATGTAAGCATTAAACTTTAGTGCTGAAAACATGTTACAAAGCATTACATTGGTACACCATAGTAGAGTCATCCTGTGCATCAGAACCATATTAGCTTGTCCCGGCATCGATGTTATGGATGACAGGGATGTGGCACAGGTATCATCATATGCACAGGGTTTGTTGTTGGTTTGCCATAGACCTAGGCTGAGCCATACATTTGACATCATGTGTGTGTGTGTTAGGGGGTTGCATTATTAATTGGGCTGTTGCAATGTGGTGTGTGTAGGTATGGGGTTGCCCTAGCTGTGTTGGTGATGTGTATGAGTGTATGCATGTATGCACCCAGTTCTGCTAAGTGGCTGCCCTATACAGGGGTTTGTTGGACAGCTGCAGACCGTACCTGGCAGGGTGTACAGTTCACCGTCTCAGGCCATGGACATGAGACCTGTGCCTACCAGGAGTACCACAGACACCACCAGGTACAAGCCACAATATGGTACTCTCCCCTGATGATGACATATGTCCGCTGGATCCAGGTACCTCTTGGAACTGACCAGGGCCATGTGCATGTGGCCTGATGTGTTGCAGTGTGGACAGTGCTCTCCCTGCACTGCTGGGGCTGGTACTGTCACTACGGGAGCGGCTCTGACTACTTGCATGTCCACATTGACCTCCAGCTGTTGGTGTTGTTGGCCTATGTCCACATGGCCGTCACACTACTTCCACCATATGCTAAAGCAGAGACATTCCATGGTCGAGGATTCACACCATCTCACCCAATCATCTATCCATGACCTCTGTAAAATAACAGAGGACATCTGCAAGATCATGGATGTTGTCAATAACAGCAGAATGAGTATCCCTCTGCAGCCTCAGACCCTGTCTGGTATACCATTCCATACATGCCTGCGCTTCCATTTTGGCCTAAAACATACATCTGGTGACACCAAATGCGGCACTTCTGCCAGTGGCATGATGACTAGCAGCCCTCCTATGAGCACCCCTGTACATCTGCATGTGTGGTACCCTGCCAGGCATCTGGCTATGGCTGCTGTGTCCAGACACACATGCAATAGTCACCACAATGTCCTGTCCCATGCCACCACCTGCCAATTGTCCATCATCTATGGCCACTGGTGATGGGGTATGTATTGGCAATGTGACTGCATGCGGGATGGGGTGGATAACAGTGGGATGTCAAACGATGATGCAGCTTCAGCCCCTGACAACCCTGCCTGTGCCTCAACATACCTATCATCATTGTCAGTGTCTGTGTGGACACTAACATCAGTTTGCCTACAGGAGGGACCCTGACCCACCTCGCTACCTGTGAGGGTAAAACAAGAAATGCATTTTAAGACCTGTACGTCATTGCTTAACAACACACACACACACACACACACACACACACACACACACACACACACACACACACTTACAGGTGAGGTTGCACAAAGGTATTACACACAGACCTCTCATTACCCATCTGTCAACATGCATGACATATGGTACTCAACAGCATGCAGTGCAGCAATAGTCAATCCCTGTTACCAACATTATGCATCTCTGTGATGCATGGGTTGTGTTAATAGGTGATGTCCCTTCCCCTGGAACACACTCCACCCATGTACACAGTATTGCTGTGCACCTGTTCAGCACCCTGGCATGTACTGTGCACCATACCTCACAGGTGTACATGCCATTGCTTAATGTGTATATGTGTGTCAGTTATGTTTGCTCTGCTGCTCACAGCCCCTATGTGTTTGTCCAACACATACCTGGGATGATATGTGGACAGATGTCATTAGTGAATGCCCGATGTCTGATTTACAGATCTCATTATCAGCGGTGCATGTATGGCCAATAAAATACAATTACACTGGCCACCTTACTGTAGCTACGAGGAGTGTACACACTCGTATTGACATGGCACCCTCTTCACTGATATGCCATGGGGCCACATTACTGCATATGTTAACTTTACACAAATCTGATATGTGACATATGACCTGTGCAATCAAATGCAGTATCAAACAAATGTGTTAGTTGTGCAGATGCTGACTGAGATGCATACAATTTGTGGGTGCATAAGTGTGCACACCCTTAACATGATGGTTTGTTGCACCAACTATTAAGTGTACTACAGCAGTCTCTATTCCTGGAAGTGGTATACTAGCATGGGCCATCTGCATTTGCCAGTATTTGGTCACTCTGCCCTACAAATGTCCCCCAACTCTACATGAATGCAAGGTCAACACATGTGCACAGCCCTTGGAGGTCACACAGTGCCGCCACTATTGGAGTCAGGGTTATGTCTGCCACAATTCATGACCTTGATTGTGTGCAGATACAGCCATTCTTAGTGAGCTTTGGATGTCTGCTTCAGTTCACTGTTGTGTTTTAGAATGACACCCCCTCCCCATCCTCAGCCTTTCTGCAGATGCTTGACAGCTATGGGCTAAACATGTGTGTCATTTTGCAGTGTCCCAAATTCAGAACACTGGCCTAGTCCCTGCTAATGAATAGCAAACATACAGGTGTACACTGGCACCAGCAAGGTACAGATGGGGATGATGGGCCTGAGGTGAGGTGAGGTGTTGCTTGTGCAGCACATGTATCTTAACTGATACTGTCTGTAGGTTTCCAACTTGGTCTTGGTACACTATTACACACTGCAACACATGCCTTTGGCGAACTTTTGCTGTTATGCATACACTACCTGTAGAGAGCCCCTGGCTGATGTTTCCTGTGGAACAACTGCCCCATCTGATTACCCTAACCCATGGGCCACACTTATGCAGAGTCCAGGCGATTGTTGATACAGGTACTGCACAGCCAGTACTTGCAAGACATTCCTGCAACTCCCTCAGTGTAGCGGCATGTTACTAGGCAGCCTGCATGACCAGTTTGCAACATGTGTCATCTGTCTTGGATGGCCATCTGTTTATTTTCTACATTAATCTTGTCCCATGCATCTTCGCCACATACATGACTATCTGCACTGTTTGCCATGGTATATGCAATGGTGATGTAAGGCTACATGCCCCACTCCTGCATGCTACCTGTTGGGTATGGGATCCATTCCATGGCTTATAAGATGTGTGCAAGCCACGGCTGCCTCTGTTTCAGGTAAGTGGGCACATTGGAAGGACAAACATCTTGGACAGCAGACCATTTCTTGGTGCGACATTGAGGACCTGTATTTGCTGAAAGGTCCATACTCATGAATAGTGAATGCTGTCAGTACCTCAAAAGCTGCTTCCACAATATGTTATTTGGAGTGTATGCACACATATGCTTCCAGTATTTGTTAAGGTATGTATCCCCCATATTTGCTGTCCTAACATAGGATTACATATTACACATTCATTGCTCATGTTAGGACCACATTACAGGTTGTAAGGGTTGTGGAATGTGGTATTGTGATATGCCGTAGTGTAGATCTGTAACACTTGCCATTGTAATAGTGGTATATACATTGTTGTAGCATTATATAAGGGTGATGTTTTAGACATGTTCCTACTGTTGGCCATTTGACCCACCATTATCTTCATCTCTGTGCACACATCTTGCAAAGACAGGTTGTTCGTTATATTTCAGGGCTCTTACATACCCTTCAGATATGCCACCATGGTGACCACTATGATGCAGCACAGTTAACAGCAACAATAAGTGAACATTTACAGCATGCATTATGGGTAGGTGTGTTAAATGTGTGCATGGCAAATACCATGGCCATAACATGGCCGGTGTATTGGCAAATCTGAACAAGCAACACCATACTCACCAGCTACATGCTGCTGCCCCAGAGGTATACCAGAGGGACCTACATAGTTGCATGAGAGTTGTGATGTCAGTAGCCACACCTATGGCATTGGTACAGGGTGGGAGCAGCATTACAGCACATCAACAGTACAAACCCACAATACTACAGATTATGCACATCTGTTTATTACTACAACACAGCAACAGACCAAATATATTTTATCTCACATGTGCATGATTAATCTCTACAGATGCAGATGGATAAGCAACAGTGGTCTACTGATGCCCCCTGTGGCCTTACCTACATGCTCCTCGTCCATTGTGTGGGTAGCACCCACCTCCACAATGCTCTCCGCATGGTCTTGTGTTTCTGGGTAGGCAAGTGCCCTGAGGCTGGTGAGGAGTTGCTCAGCATGTGTCGAGGGGGCTGTATGTCATGACCCCCCCCCATGGCTAGCTGGTCCCTCCTAACCGCAGCTGCATGCTGACGGGCATGGTGGAGTAGTTCAGTGCACTGATGTCGGACCTGCTCATAACTGCAGTTATGCAGGCCGACATAGTTACCCTGTGGACGAGATCGTTCCACAGGGATGTCCTCTCCTGCACATCATGGGTTGTAAGGCCAAACAGGGTGTGGTAATGCTGCACCAGGTGGTGTATAATAACCTCATTCTCCTGGGGGGAATAGACTGACAAGTGCTCCCGTGACATGGTGCCTGAAAGACATAAAGAAGAAAAAAGGTCTGAGGACCTCATACTGCAAGGATATAATAGTTGTAAATACACATCTCTGTCTCCCCCCACCATATCTGCAACAATAATCTGAACACACAACTCAACGGGTATGTTTACAGCAAACCTACTGTTGGGACATGTATTGTGCAACAATTTGTGCAATGTGTTTCTAGTCATGTTCCATGTTGAAACATTATCATTGGTGGCCTGTTGCAAACAATGTTACCTGTATGCCATTGTAAGGGCCACTATGATTCCATATATGTATGTGTTCTGTTTGCTATGTGACTGTTCCAAATCTGGTGTTTTGTGTTAATGGGAATATCTATGCATGCTGTTAGACATAATCCTGGAATGTGTGCACCATTACTACCCACATATGTTCTATAACTGTGACACAATAGCATGTTTGGGAAGACAGTTCCTAGCAGAACCACCTCTTCCACCTCATCTGGCCATGTTACCAGGCCACAGCACATTTAGGACCCACCCCAGGACCTCATCATGTGCAGGTCTTGCACTACCTTCAGGTTGAACCACCTCAGGGGATGGTGTTTGCCCCCCTGGGAGCACACACAGACAGGATCCTGCCACCTAAAGTCAGGTCCAGGGTCTGGTGCATAGGAAGCTCCACAGAGAGTTGGGGGATGTGCTACACCACCTTGAGGCCCTCAGTACACAATCACAGGGTCCGCATGCTCCTCCTGCTCAGCCCCCAGCCCAGGCACCTTCCAATCTAACCTACCTCCCCAAATATACCTACTATCCTTCCCCAACATATCAATCTCACCTTCACAAACAAGAGAAATGTGTTCCCTACATGGATTTCACATCAGACATAACTGTCCCTGTTGTACCTACTTACTACTGTATATTTATAATATATATATATATATATATATATATGTGTGTGTGTGTGTGTGTGTGTGTGTGTGTGTGTGTGTGTGTGTGTGTGTGTGTGTGTGTGTGTGTGTGTGTGTGTATAGATATGTGTGATGTTCTCACACATATTATGCAGCACTGTCATTCAACAGTAGGGTAAATGTATTTACATATATATATATATATATATATATATATATATATATATATATATATATATATATATATATATATATCTACTGCAGTGGTGGTGCTGCAGTAACGTTGTCGCCTCACAGTAAGACGTTGTTCTGTTCGATTCTCAGCTAGAGCATCTTCTGTGTGGAGACATGCGTGAATGGGCGTACCTTCTTTGAAGGTTGTGTGTCAGGGCCGGCAACTCGACACGTAAAAAATCTACTGCCAATCATTAGCGGACGGAGTTCCGCTGTGGCTCTCTAACCGGGAAAAGCGAAAGACACAACATATATATATACATATAGATACATATACATACATACATATATATATATATATATATATATATATATATATATATATATATATATATGTGTGTGTGTATATATATATATATATATATATATATATATATATATATATATATATATATATATTTATATATATATATATATATATATATATATATATATATGTGTGTGTGTGTGTGTGTGTGTATATCTGTAGACATGCATGTATAGATATATATATATATATATATATATATATATATATATATATATATATATATATATATACATAGGTGCATTCAAACATCAGGTCCACACTCACCTTCCTCCACAGCTGCACTGTTCTGCCTTGCTACAAAACAGACAGGTGTCACATGTGGACACAGCCTAACATTAGGGGGTATAAATAGAGATAGATTGCAGGTAAGCCTATTACACACCTATGGCATTTGTGCATGCTACATTTCAAATTAACATGACTGCCTGCAGGTGGTGGGGTCTGAAACTCATGTGTCTATCATAACGGCATTACTTCCACCACCAGCTATTTGCCATGCTAATATACATGTCTTGAGGTACAGAACACACAGTATGATGGCTTACATCTTGTCATTCAGTACTGATCTGCAAAGTTGAGAGGTATGGCCCACTGTCCACAGGGCCAGACACTATGTCCATAGCAGTTATTCAGCAGGACATCATTACAACAACAACTCCTGATGGCACATATAAATCTTTCCACATCATCTATCCCATTATTACAGACCAAGTACTACATTCAGTTACATGCATATATGTTTCACATACCTGTTGTAGTATTGTCCTTTCTTCTAGGTACACTTTTATGTGTCCCCTGTGTTATATCATAGGATCATAGGAGGTTACTAGGCTAATGGCCTGAGGCCCTTGCAAGCCTAGCCAAGAGTTTATCCTCCCAAAAAAAAACCTGTCTATACCTGTCACCCCTGTCAGTGAGGGACACAAGTGGAACCCCTGGGACATATCTGTGGTTTCAAATCCACTCATCAAGGTTGCACTTGAAGAGGGTCAGCGAGGTGCTCTGTTTGAGATATATGGGAAGTCTATTCCAGAGACAAGGCAGCCTCTGAGAGACAAACCTGTCTCTCCAGCAGGTTTTGTTGATGTCGTATATTATATTCAAGCCGTTCAAGCTGGTAATGTGTGAGGAGTTAGACTTACAGATATGGAGCATTTCTAGTCGGGCAGGGTCCAAGATTGCCTTGTAGGCAAGACACAGATCACCCCTGAGTAATCTGTACAACACCAAATAGAGTGATAGTGTTTTGAGCCTGTCCACATAGGACAGATGTTGGAGGCCATGGATTCAGTGGCCTTTCCATTTGGTGCAGATGTTTGGAGAGGTACATACCAAACGGGGGATTATACTCAATTATTTGACTAATGAGGGAGGAGTATAGAGAGGTAATAACCTCCTTTTTTTCTGGCTGCAATCCCTTTACTTATGAGATGAACGAAGTAAAAGGTCTTTCTGACCACTGCGGCTACATGATGGTTAAATGTGAGATTATCAAATATAAAACTTAGCAAGTACCCTAGGGCGACAGTAGCAGGAATTTTGTTTAACACTGACAGAATGCCACAAAAGGGGCTAAGTAAAGACAAAATTCACCCTGATAGACTTAATAGCATGTCTGTTAGCATTTTCCGATCAAAAGGCATAAAACATTAGAATTATCACTTTCATATAAACATTCTAATGGAGCAAACTCTGGGAATAACCAATCGAGTTGATATCAAGTCATTATGGCATCATTATTATGTGGAATTATATAGAATATATGTAGATTAGTAGCTTCCACTTAAAAGAAATGGACTTAATAGTTTTTACAACAGTATGTGTTTCACTTGGTAAACTTAAATATTATAGGTGGTATAAATAATATTCATCAGTAAAACTGGTTTAGTTTGTAGTTTTAGTTGTTTTAGATATATGTTTTAGATATATATTTTTTTTATTTTCCTGTTTCTCTCTCTCTCTCTCTCTTTGTCCACTACAGGGATTGAGCTGCTTTGAATAGATTGCAGCATGGATTTTGTAGGTGATGCACATGATCAGGTGATGGCTTCTGCACCAATCAGTGTTCACCACTTGCTAACAGCATGCAGCCAACTGTTTAGTACTTCCAATTACCACTGTCATGGCTCCCCACTACTATAAATTTCTACATCATGTGGGCATTGTCCCTTTACATTTCCTGTATGGAAGACATCCTTCCTGTGTGTGGGCAGCAGTGTTGCAGACAGGAGGTAGCAATACCTCTTACAACAGGACTTGCAGACACAGGCCAACTACATATTTGTATAAGATTCCAGACCTGCAGACAGTGTGAGTAGTTTTGTTATATGCATTGTATACCACTAGTTTTACAGGGTTTGTGTTTACATGCTAGTTTAGCATGGAATGCAGTCTGTCTGCATAGCTCTGAACTGTGGGTCTATCCACATGATGACCAGAGAATAGGGTGTTATGTTTTGTCTGTTCACCACACAGGTCTTGTCTCTGATATATCAGTGGCATTCTGTCTGTTGAGTGCTATCAGTACATGGCTACATCCATTTGTGTTTCTGACTTCATATTCCTAAGTAAGGGTATGTTACAACCAATCCTGTAACACCAGCAACTTTCACAGTGTATAACAGCAATATTGCAAATATGGGCATGTGTTCCAGACTCTGTCTTCCACCTATATACCAAGCTTTGTCCATATGTCATGCAGTAAGTGGTTAAGTAGTGGCCTATCATTATGTAATGCTGGCATTCCTGCCATCATTCCAGTGATGTAGACTCTCACACATATTGTGGGGTAGGGTCCATATATATGTGGGCTACAGCTGGACAAAACTTGTGTGACCTTGTACAGTCCAGAGGTCAGTGTATGTAACACTGTTATATGCCCTTGTAAGTCATTCTATGAGGGAGGGGTATGCACCATTTATAACCTAGTCTGTTACAACATGTGAGGGATATCAGTAGTAAGACACATTAAGGTATATAGCTGTACATTTTCATACATTTCACCATGGGAACAGTGGTGGGCTAGCGCTTACTGTCTTACAGACAGTTCTGTTTGTCAGCGTGATAGTGATGTTTTAAGTTAAGCAATTGTTATGTAACAGATACATTTTCATTGTGACAGCTTAACTCTATTCCCCCTAGGGGTTGAGTACAAAGTGTAATTGGAAGCTGCTGAACTACATTTGTATTAATTAGTGTTGATTGATTCTTATCTTCCAGGCCAGTGTTTTTTTACTGTTGTACTACTTGAAGGCCTTGGCCTGGACAGCAACATATGTTATGCTTTCAGATTACTGTATCAAATGTTTTGTTTGAGAGTTGCATTACTCAGTAATTATGTATTTCAAACACCTAACTGCTATATGAAATGGCATATACAACTGAAATAGTATACAAATAAACATTTCTATGTATGCAAACTTGTGTGTGGTGTCTTATCCTTTGACTTCTCTGTGGGTATTTGTTTCACGCAATAATTGTCTTTTGTATGAGAGAATCAAACACCTTCCATTTTAAAAAGTGGCAACTGTAGGAATACTGGCTGTTCAATATGCTGTGTACCCTCTAAATATGTATCTTCCTATACATATCAATACGTAATAATAATATATGTATATGTGTATGTATATGTGTATGTATGTGTATAGATATATATATATATATATATATATATATATATATATATATATATATATATATATATATCCACTTACCTTGACCCATGCCCTAACCCTAAGGTCCGTGAATATCGCACCACAGTGGAGGACATAGCCCATTTTTCAATGTCCTTCATTGTGGTGTGGTAGGTTCGGTCTAGTGAACTTAAGCGAAAGTGCACTTTTGTTAAAGTGCACTTTTGCTTAAGTGGGGATGTACTTTCCCATTTCGAAAACGTGAATTTTCATTGTAGAAAAATACACTCATATATATATATATATATATATATATATATATATATATATATATATATATACACATATATATGTAAATATATATATATATATATACACACACACACACACATACATACAGACATGTACATATATATAAATACATTTCCCCTACTGTTGAATGACTGTGTTGGATGATATGTTTGAGAAAACATCAGACTATTTTTATGTCTGACATGGCTTAGTGGTAAATATTTTTGGCTATAGTGTGCAGGGTCCTGGGTTTGAGACTTGCAAGAGCTAATTATTTTGTTGCTGGGCAGAACAGGGGCTGTAGGAGACAGAGTGATTAAGGCACTTTAAAGCAGTTGTAAGTGGGTTTGTGTGCATTTGCTCAGAGCTAAATGATGCTTACGTGAGCTTAGCTTCTCTTACAGTCACTTAAACCTACACTAATTTCAAATAAAGAAAAGAAAAAATGGAGATAGGAAAGTGGTGAAATTGGTGCAATTCCAAATGGTTATGGCTGTATTCTCACCTGTGCAGTTTAAATAGGGCAGTTTTCCCGCACTTTTTCATGATAGGCCAGTTTTAGTATGCTGCACTATGCTTAGCTCCATGTAAATCCACATAGCAATGCTTACACCAGTTAAGCAGAGCTGAATGCAGGCAAGTAATGCTTACACTAGCAAGGCATTGCTTAAATCTATTTTTTTTTACATTAAAGTAATAAATTGTTTTTTACATTTATATTTTACATATTCCCACCCCTACTCTGCTAAACTATATGATTGACGTCTATCATTCACATTCCTTAAAAGTTTATTAAATAATTTGCCAGAGGGGGGATTTGAACTGAGCATATTCTACATTCTATATCATGGCAGTACCACTATGTTACAGAAACTTAATGATGTTTTCTATCACAGTAGCACTTGTCTATCATTTTCAGGATTTCAGCCAGGATAAGCATAGCAGCGTGCCATGCAAACAAGCTGCATGGCGCTTAAACTTCGGATTTATTTCATGAAAAAAAAATATTATTAAATCTTTTTATTATTTATGCCTTTCCTCTTGCCCTACTGCTTCCATGCATGTAGGACAAGAGTGCATACATTTGGTGGTGTGCACTTGAAGGCTGCTGCCTTCTATAGGTGTTTGTCTTTGTTTTTTTTCTGTGTCCACGAACACTAAAATGTTAGCTATTTACATTTCAGTGTCTGCAGGCACTCGTTTACTATATAATATTAGAGCCAGGCTCTAATATTATATAGTTTGACACTCATCCATATCAGAAAGTGCAAAGGGGGCGTGTTTCAGGTGCTGGGACTGCTGACACACACCCCCTGAGCTCGTTCTTGGTTTGTGTCCATTTAGTTTAGATAGCAGCATGCATATGCAAGGCACGCTGCTATCCTAAATGGACACGAACCACTCCATGCAAGAATAGTCTTATTCTTGCATGGAGCTTTGTGAATCCAGGGGACTGTTTCAGCATTGATCTTAAGTTAAATGTCAACTTAAATTCTATAAATAATTTATGTCTGTTACTGTTCCAACTTGAAACTGTCATTGTTTTTGTTTATAATACTGCTTATCATTTTTATTGTAAATTTGTGGAGCTTTTCTCCCTGAGCCTCCACTGAAAGAGGGCTGTCAGCTCAGTCAGACTAACCCAATCAACAAATGTAAATTAAAATAAATAAATATACAAAATGAATATGAGTGTTGGCTTGAGGGTACAAAGGTAATAGATAAATTATATACAGAGTGACTGACAAAACACAATATATACATGCATTATATACAGAGTGGAAATTAGAGTTGTCATGCTGACAGACTCATAACGAAAAGTAGAGTCAGATCAAGGTCTGTAGAGGAAATAAGGGTAAGAATAGATTATTACATTATATGACTAGAAAGATAGCAGGTGCATTTTCCTAGAGTCTTGAAATGTGCTTTTATTTCTGATTATAAAATAGGGTAAGAGGAATGATCTTTAAAAAAGGGAGAGATTCTCACTGTTTGGGACCAAGGACTGATAAAGCATGGCCTGTGCAGCCATTTTGGGGGCTGACAGAGAGGACATGAGTGGTTAAGACTTCAAAGGTTGTATGTTGGTGCATCTCTGAAAAGTCTGTAGGCTAGAGGGGGGATGGTGTCATTCTTGATAAGTTTAAAAAGTTGAGAGGTGAGTAGAAAGTCAGCATGTTGTTTCATAGGTAGAGAGTTAACTTTTTCAATGGTTTTGCAGTGCTGGTCATTTCTTGGGCAGGAAGTGATGACTCTGCATATGCAGTTTGAGCAGGGTTAAATGTTGGGTGTATTTCCTTTAGAGGCTGCAGCACTTAGAAGGAGACACTGTTCTAACTGAACCAGTAAGATATCTGTACCTATGGAATTTCTACAGGGTCAGGATAGAAAAGGGAAGATCTGATTAGCCTGGATTAGGAAAAGGTTTTGTGTGTGTGTGTGTGTGTGTGTGTGTGTGTGTGTGTGTGTGTGTGTGTGTGTGTGTGTGTGTGTGTGTGTGTGTGTGTGTGTGTGTGTGTGTGTGTGTGTGTGTGTGTGCAGTCCAGATGGAGATGGAAATTTTGGGAGGGGTGCAACCAAATCTCTAGGTATGTGAATGAAGTGACATTTTCAATAATATTACTAAGATGATCAAGGATTTTTAGAGGTCTGGAGATAGAAGTGAGATTTTGCCTAGTGCCAGAAACCATTGTTTTTGTTTCAGATGTGTTAAGCAGTCATTTTTTATCACTTGACTCATTGAATAAGGGCATGAAAATCAGCCTGAAGTTCTAGTTCAAGAGAAGAGACAGAAGTGTTTGAAGTAGAATAAAAACTTGCCATCGTCATAAAGCAGGAAAGGACAATGAAGTCAAAAGGAAGTTTGCTAATACACACAGAAAAACATAATAGAATAGATTCTTGGGGGAATCCTTTCTGCAGAGGGATTGATGGAGAGGTTGATGAGCTGAAATTCACTGAGAGGTGGTGACTAGTTTTTGACCCAAGGCAGTGTGTAATGCCTGTTTCAGTGAGATGGTCTAGAAGAACTGAGTGATCAACAAAATCAAGGTATCCGGTGAGGTCAAGAAAAACTTCTCCAGTTATTAGGCATTTGTCCATTCCAAGAAAATATCTGTCACTGAGTGTCCAGATAGTTGTGGATGTATTGCAACTAGACCAAAAGCCATGCTGCTTTTCAGACAGCGATCATATTGGTTGCTGTATTGAATGAGTTACTATTAGACTAGTTTTTCCATAATCTTTCCTAGGGTAAAAACAGAAATGGACTAAGAGTCTGATGGATTAGAGGGAATTTTTTTATGGAGAGGTTTTACAATGACATTTTTTCCAGATATTAAACATAATATTATGTCTAATGCACAGGCTGTAGATGTGTATCAGTGGAGTTATCTTGTGGTCTTTACAGAGATAAATAAAACATGGGTGAAAGTTGTCTATACTGGGGGGCTATCACGTTTAATCTGTTTGAGCAAAGGTTGGATACCCTTGGATATGATCGTTCTGATGCAGAATGAAGGGAGGTATATATAGGAAGTGGGGTGACAGTGACAGTTTGGAACTGGACTGAGAAAGGGATGGGAGGGTTACTGAAATGGGAAAGGAAATCAGAGGCAGAAAGATAAGACGATGTGGAATTCATGAAAGAAACGTTATTGCATCCTATAAGATTGTTGACCTCTTTCCAGAAGGTTTTAGGTGATTTTATAAGGAAGGTTTGATATGATTTCATCAGGTGACTTTTATAACAGCAAATTGCTTGCTTGGCGAGGATGCTTTGCAAGGTGTAGTGCTATCTGTTTATGGTAGTAGGTGGTACTTTCCAAGAATTCCACACCTTGTCTCTGAGTTCTAGCAAAGTTTAAGCACATAGATTAGCCAGTTGTTATCACACTCTGTGAGTCATGTAGCCTGTAAAACTTGAGTAAGAATTCAGGGCATGAATACCCTGTCCCACACTTATCACCTAAAGGCTCTTTCTCTGTATTCAGTCTCCTACAGGCTGCTGACAGGGAATTTTTGTCAGGCTTACAAGACTTCCTCAGACTCCGACCTTATGGATCTGTTGTACATGCGTAAAACAAACAGCAGAAGAAACACTAGATCCAGGGAGCTGAACTTTGCTTGTGATATAAAAAGAACATGCTGGAGAGACAGATATGTGCCCCAAATTATCCACACACTATGAAACATGGTCCCCATCCATGTAAAACAGAGTTCATCCCTAACCCTATTCAAACAAAAATCTTGACAATTGAATGGGAAATCATAAATTTATCCCCAGTCTGGCCCCATAACCCTTATGGACAGAGGTCATTAATAAAAAAGTGTTATCCTAATTACCATCTCCCTCCCCTACAAATCCTTAGCTAACTGCCTACTAACATGCCCCCCCCCCAACATATGATGCTTAGGACCCAAATGGTTTGGGGTGAGCGGCTAAGCTGATATATAAGGCAAACGTTATGCTCCAGAGAAAATAGCAGACAGAAATATTTTTAAGAATTAAAATAATAATAATAATAATAATGCATTGATTAAATCAAAATTGGGGGAGCACAGCTGAGCCTATTTAGTAGCTATAAATATGTATTTTGATTCAATCCCATCAGTCCTCCAATTACTAGTCAACTGGAAGGGAAAAAAGATGAGGAATGTGAACTGCCACTGTCAGTTTTGTAAGCCTTAGCAAGGTCAGACAGTTAATAAATAGTTTAGATCTTCCAATTACATGTAGAAAAATCTTTGAACTAACAGTTACTAAAAACATGAAGCGTGTTACTGTGAGCACACAGTGTTGTTTGAACAGGTTTAATAACTGTCATTTTACTTTTATACCTTGTTACTATTTATTTATTAATTAATTATTTGACATTTGTTGACTGGGTTAGTCTAACTGAGCCAAGTGGCCCTTTTTCAGTAGAGACCCAAGGGGAAAAGCTCCAGCATACAACATACAGATTTATAAACCATCATACTCAACTAGCATTAAGTCATAATAATTTCTACTGTCACATTGATTAGTAGTGTTTTATTCGATTGCTGAGGCCACATTGCCCAAACTGCTCTCATCTAGGATGTACAAATGTTTACTTCCAATGGGGATATTGTCAGGAGGTATAAGAAACACTTAGAGAAACATCTGAGCACAGTAGACTGAGCCTGCATTGAGGAGACAGTGCCACACGCATCTAATAGGATCGGATCCATTTCTGTAGAGGAGGCCATTGTAACAGTTCAAGAATTATGAACTGGTAAGGGTGCAATAGTATTTGGGATCATCTAGTAATGCCATTACTGTGTATTGCTGCAGATGTGGCAGTTAAGACACCTTTTTAATTCTGCATGGTGGAAGGGGACATGATCTCTGAATTGCCAAACCGTAGTAAGTATTATCACTTTTGTAAAGGGGTAAGAGATAAAAGTGTATTGCAATTATAGAGGAATCTCCACCCTCTCTAAGAAAATCCATATCAAAGTGCAGGAGAGGTACCTTCAGACAGTAGTTAAGCCCATGTTTCAGGAGGAACAATGCAGATTGTATGTGTTCCATCCTGGTCACAGAACAGTGAATATCTCTTTAAATTTGTATATATAGTAGAGTGGCCATGAGAGCTGAAGTGTATGGTCGTCATGTGTTTTATAAAATGGGCAAAGCATATGCGGGATGTTTTATAAGAGCAAAGAGTCCCAGGATCACTTGTTGCTTATCACTCAGCATCTGTATTTGGGAGTGAAAGCTGTGTCTGCATTCAGTGTTAAATTGTAGAGAGGTACAGGAATCCACCAAGACAGAGTCTTGTATACCCCTCCCAAGTTTATGATTTTCATGGACAGCATGTCAAGGTACAGCAAAAGTTTGGAGATTATCCAACTTGAGATGAAAATCAGCACTTTCAGATCAGAGCTCATAATTAACTCCTGGAAAAGAGTAGCTTGATCTCTACTGGTGTAAAGAGAGCAG
>NC_056734.1:148339820-148442320 GCF_019279795.1 Protopterus annectens
TAGCACAACAGGTAGTGTACTTGCTTTTGATGCAGAAAGCTGTTGGTTCTACTCCCACAGTAGGTAGATACATTGCTGATACCGTACTGTGTTGTAAAGGGGGTGGATGCTGCAGTCCTTTTTGGTGAAGATACCTAGTAACTATGAACCTGTTATCAGTGTGCCATCCATTCCCTATTGCAATATTACTAGCTTATCATTTTTTATGCAACATAGGAAATGTATTCCTCAAGGGCAACAGACACTTTATTTGTAGATGAAACAATGACATATAAAGTTGTTTGCTAGCAGCAACCTCTTCATTAGTTGCAGATTTACTTAGTGTGGAATTATTTAGATGACTTTTACTTCTTCAGAGATTGTGCATATTTACTGATACTGGTGAACTGTAGAAGTTTGAGTAGACGTTTATGATGGAAATGTTCTGAATTGGGCAGTTTTGTCATTACTGGTGAATGCATTTTGTTTCATTGTTTACTGGAAAATTTTTCAAAACAATACATTTAAAGTCTGTCTAACAACTGTACTGTATTCTACAAGGAATATAATTTAATACAATCAGGAAGGTGTATCAAAGAGCATGTGCATGTTTCGTTTTCAAGGGGCCTATGATATGAAAACAGCCCAAATTAATCTTTTTCTGCCACTGGCAAAATGTATTTTCTTTGAATGTGAGTTTCAATGCTGTTTCAATTAATGTGAGTTTCAAGGGCAGGGAAGTTTTAAATCCAAGTCTATTTTCATTGTGAGACTGCATTGCTTTGTTTAGCAGATGTCTATTGGTGTCTGTGCTGTAAAATGTAAAATAAAACTTTTAAGTGAAATCCAAATCATTGTAGAAGTAAAGCAGTATGCACATTACAGTGTATGGTAAATGGGGCAAAATAACCAAGGAATGGGATACTGGAATGGCTGCAGGGGGGAAGCTCCATTTGACCATGATTTTGTGAGGGGGGGCAGCAAACTCAGACAGCCCTGGCTGAACTATACCTCTCCACTGTCCAGGTTTTTGCAGAATTAATAGATTTTTGCTTCTTCTTTTTGATTTGTTCCTCATAAAATGTGTGGTTTTCTGGCAAATCATTTAGGAATGAAGTCACTAAACAATGACAGACATTGAGTTTCAGACGTTATAACCTTCAGAAAAATGCATGCTAAAGCAAGACCTGTTATTCTGTCAACTGTTTTAAGTTTATACAAGAGCATTTTGTACTGTTTGTATGTTCCCGCAATATATTTGGCCTTGTCCAGGTTTCCTGCATTAAAAGGTTGAGAGGTCCATGCAAATAAATTGCTTTATAGAATTAGGAATATCCAAACCTCTCAACTGTCCCCAATTTTGGCTCAAAATGTTACTCTCCCCCTAATAATCCCTCTGCAAAATGGCAATTTTGGAAGAAAACGTGGAGGGTTTACAATTATAAATAACTGTAATGATCAGAGTTATAGATTACTTTTATTTCAGAAATGCATGTAGATGCTCTTATTTTGTCAGCTGCTCAAGTTAACAGTATTAATATTAAAAAGGTGTCCCTTCTTTGACAGGTTCCCAGCTGTATTGTGTGGCAATTTTATATTTTTGCATCACATTTTTGGTCTGTTTTTCATAAAATTGTGTTTTTCTGGCAAATTAGTGGCAAATCATTAAAGACTGAAGTTAGAAAATAATGACAGACATTTGAGTTTCAGATTTCATACCTTTCAGAAAATTCATACTAATGCAAAACCTACAACTATTGTATTACATTTCTAAGTTTATAAGGGCAGTATTTAAAAATTATCCTTATTTTTGGGCCTGTGTCCCACTTCTATGTATGGCTTTTTCCAGATTTCTTGCTCTGAGGTTAAGGGCTATGAGTGTCAGAGCCATCACCATCAGCCAGAGAGATTTCAAATTGTGACATACTTGTTGCACCCCACTCCCCATTGTAGTGGCTCTGGATGTGTCCAAGCAAGGAAAGGAGCAGTTAACCGTAAGTGTGCAGAGTATTCCCCCATCCAAGGTAGACCACAAGTACGACCGTGGCTTTTCATCTGTCCTTGATTTTGCAGAATGTTTTGTTTTTTTGTCATATTTTCTTACTGTTGATTTATGCTTATTAATTATTATTCAGAAAATGCATGTTGTTGCAGTGCTGTGTTGCTCTGTGTCTAAGTAGCAATGCTTTAATGACCATCAGGTAAGCTTGTCGGAGATTGTAAGATGCAAGTAAGCTTTAATAAGCATACTGTTAAAGAATTACCAACATTGAAGGCCTTTTCATTGTTGCAATGCAGAGAATATTTACAGAGCTAGATAAGGTATAAGCTTTGGGTATTGAAATGCATATGACAGTATTTGTAATAAAGGACAGGATTACAGTATTTTCAGAAGCTCATTACATTTGTTGGAGACTTGCAGTTATCTTTGCAGGCTTTACCCGTAAACTAAACAGAATGCCAATCTATCATGTGTGGTCCATAACTTGTGCAGTAATCCTTTAAGCAATTTATCTTGAGCTTGTTTCTTGTTTGCTGTTCATTTTTTACTTTGATCATGTCTTTCCCATGAAACAAGTAGATAGTTGTTGTCAGGCAGCAGGTCTTTTTTGGATAAGAAACATTTTTACAAGTGAGGGTATCACAGAGATTGCTACTTTCAGCATGTTACGTGGTACTTTAATAAAGCTGAATATAAATTATAATTAGAACTGCAGTGCAAGGAGAAGTGGATTGAGTGCTGCTTGTTTTTTTTTATACTTGATTTTGACGGGCATTCCAGTAATGTATTTAAAAAGTAATTTATTTTTTCATGCCAATCAACCTTTGTGTTTTCATCTTGATATTAAGTATGTTGTCATGTAGCCAATGCAATGAAATGTTTTTTTCTTCTACACTTCATTTTGTCTTGATTGGACTCTTGTAATGACGGTTTGGCACACAGGGCAGGGTATTTAACTAAAGTTCCAGTTGTTGTGGTTTTGAACATGGCTCCACCCCTTTCTAGTTGGCCATGCCCCTTCCCATTGGCCCAATGCATTCAGCTGTCACCTGAAGCCCCCCGTTAATTTGAAGTCACCAGCCACCACTGGTTCTACCTTATCTTAAACATCTTAAATTCACCATAAATACATATAGGGCTAACACTATCTCATTTAGTCTCTCACCTTCTTATCCGCCAAAGTAGAATAAGCAAAGGAACATATTTCTTACTTGCCAGCCTCATACATTGCTGGCTTCATAGATTCTTTTTTGCTAACTTGATCCCCACTGGGCTTCTACCAGCTCGATTTGCCTACCTTACCTCTCATTCCCACCCACCCCCATCATCTCTAACTATATACTTCCTGTAAGCCCTCCTCTTCCTATTCTATTCTCCAATCATCTTTCACCCACAGTGACATAATCTCTTACCACCTTCCTCATTCTACTTTGCTCCTCCCCTTCACCTGTTCCCGTTACACTATAAATCCAACCAATTCAAAATGTTAACTATGTAATTTTTAAATCCATACACATATACATTTTTTTAATAGCACTAATATCTCTTCCATATGTCCTACAGTTCTGCTTCATTCTCTTACATGCAAACCCATGCATTACATCACACCTACTCTCTACTTCCTTACCCCATCTAGTACTTGTCTCTCATATAGATCCTTTAATCCAAACTCTCTTATCTTCACTTTTCACAAGCATTATTATTAATTAGTTTCTCGTTAAACTTCCAGTACTGTCCTTGCCACTCCTAAAATCTCCCAAACTATAACACATACTATTTACCATAGCTAGCTTGAATAACTAAAGCCTACATACCATGTTTCCCTTAAATATTATTGCAACCTTATTCCTCCTATTCTATCGGCTTACAACTTATCATACACTACTCACTCATGTACACATCTCCCTACTATTAGCCTTACCTGTAACCACAAAAATCACCACATTTCACCCCCAGTTGCTTCCAACTTAAACAATGACTTGACTAATCTTTATTTCAAAATCATATTACTAAACTCTCAAATCTACCACACAAAAACAGAACAACAATAAAAGTAACTCTAGAACACATTCCCAAATATATTTACCTTTCTCATACCACTTTGTGGTAACATTCACCCCAACCCTGGACCCTCTGCCCATCCAGATTCTCCAAAACACTCATATCAACCCTAACACCCCTTCCTACTCTGTCAACCCATCTCCAACTAATACAAGAACCATACTGTCACCCCTAAAACATTAAAATCCAAGCCACCTGTATTTAACTCAACAAAACAGCTACATTTAATTTCCTTAAATATTCATAGCATCTATATAACGTCTCGGAACAGGCTCTGACAAAATAAACCAGATATTGTTGTCATAATTGAAGCATGGCTAAAACCTCCTATAACTGACTCAGAAGTATCATCCCCTGCATATAATATCATCAAAGCAAATCTTACTCATAAAAAGTTGGTAGAGTGGAGTAGCTTCCTATATCCAGACCATCTTGAAATTCTACCCTATAATAAACCTGTTCCCAAATTCCAGAACATAGAACTTTTCATTTCCCTTCTTAAACTAAACAGCCATAAACAACTGTGTAATAATCCTCTATAATCCCACAGGTAATAATGCTACAACCTTGGAGAATATCCTCAGATGATTTTCCAATACAATCTCTAATGAACAGATAATCCTAGTGATTTAAACTTAAAACTGGCACTTTATCTCTACAATATAACATTCTACTAACCTTGACCTATACGGTTTAACTCAACTAATTTCCTGTCCCATGTATTAAAGCTATAGTAAAAACTGTGTCTCAATTTTCGACTGGATATTGGTGTCCGAGCCCACCAAATATGTTCCCAGTAGCACTCCATTTGATTCTGTCAGTGCAAATGACTCTGTGCCCATCCAACAACACTTATTTAGCACTTCTTGTAACCTCACTAATTTTCCACTGACACATTTAACAGGATATTAAACTCCTTTAACTGGTTTGTCCTGAAAAATATTCCTCTTATTGATGCTGTAAGCAAATTTAACAGCTTTTTCTTGACAAACCTTAATAGCTGAGCTCCAATTATAACAAAAAGATTAAAGATTAACCATGCCCCTTGGTTATCAAATCAAACCAGGAATCTAATGCACAGAAGAGACAGGACTTGTTACTGCATCTTAAATAACTTCATAACCATACTAAAAGGCTATCAAGTCAGATAATAAAGTCTACTTTAGTAATTCCTTTTTTAACCACAGATCCAAAACAAAAACTTCTGGTCTTATATTGATAATATTCTAGAGTCTGGAACATCCTCAACTTCTAATCCTGCCCCAAATACTTCATCTGAAACAGCTGCTCAGTTTAATGTACATTTTGTCAAAAGCATTTCAGCCCATACTAAAGATTTTCCTCCTAACAATTCTGACAGTCCCTCTTCTCACACATCAAACATCCTCAACTTCAACATAAAACCTATCCCAACCTCCTATATCAAATTTCTACGACATAAACCGAAGTCCTGTGCTCTTTCCATGGATGCTCAGCCAGTAGAATACCTCAAGCTTGCTGCCAGTTCTATAAGTTATCTTGCATCTATTCTAATTAACAGATTTAGCAAATAATCATATGCTGTCTTCTATGTGGAAAAAATTTACATCATTCCAATTCATAAATGAAGAAACTTGCCTGATATAACCAATTTCATACTTATTGGCACACTATTCCCTTTGTCAAAATTTCTGTAGAAGTACATTCAGAAGCAACTTCTTACATCCTGCATGAAAAATATCCGCCCCCCCCTACCATACACACACAGAATGGCTTTCAACCTGCCGATAGTATTTATCAATGCCTTACTGACCTCCACTATTAACAAAGCCAGAGACAAAGGCAAACTCATCTCATCTTTTTAGTCTCTCTAAAGCTTTTGATGTAGTTTCATGTCAATAACTTTTCAAATACACTACTATAGTTTAAGAATTACTTATCTGGTATATACTAGTTTGGTAAATACTTATCTGGTACATACCAGTTTGTTAAATACTTATCTGGTATATACCAGTTTGTTATACAGCTCTCCACCTTTCCTCTCTATCTTCCTGCCAATACTGGTGGACCACACCTATCCATTCTTGTGCATCTGCTCTTTAATACATTCACAATCTATAGAAATCCTCTCCACAAGCTTCTCCTTATATATTGTGCTGATGATTTACCCATATAAGCACTTCTGACAACATAATGCATCTACAGAGGATTACTCAGAGGGCCTTCAACTCTGTTGAAAACTGGCTACGTGAAAATCACCTGCTATGCAATCTAAAAAAAACTAAATTACTTCTCTTTTTTACAAAATCCTTTGCCCAAGTTAAAAAAATTAAAATCTCTTCCTTAAAAAACAGAATTATTGAAGTTATCTCACATATAAAACTACCTGGCATAGCAATCAATGACAGTCTTAAAATGTACATGCATTCACAACAGCATCAAGAAAACTGATCAGAAATTAGGCATCCTCTACAGAGTGAAAAAATTCCTTACAAACTCTGCCAAAGTAACTCTAGCCACCATATCCTTTTTACCTACCATCCTATATGGAGCCACCATATACTTTTTACCCTCCCTTCTGTATGACAACCCCACTATGACTAGTCTGCAAGCTTCACTTTTTACTAACCTTGAACAGTGTTACAGTAAAGTCAGCAGATTCACATGCAACAGATCTTTCCAGACCCACCATAGTATTGCACTAAAATCACTTAACTGCCCTGAACTTCCTCACCAACTATTTTTATAATCAGCTCAACTTAACATACCAAATCATCTATACCCCATCCTCCTCCCCAGCATTAGCCCTATACTCCAGTATTATTTTCTGAGACATCCTCTTTGATCAAATGATAAACAACTGCTTACCATCTACAAACCACAAAGAGCTGCTGGAGTCGGTCTCTAGTCCAATTGTGTAGCTGAAAGTTAGAATAACATTTATATTAGTTAGGTCTATTACACATCTTCATGCCATCAAACAATTACTAAAAGATTTCCTCTCTACCTCTTGGCTATGTCCTTGCTCTTCACCTGGGGCATAACTCGCCTAACACCTTTTCCTACCTTGCTTTATATATTTACCTCTCGAAGTAAATAAACTGTGCTATAAACACATTATGCATTGCTCTAGTAACACCATAACCAGAATTTTAATCCATCCAGCATCAATATTTCCATCACTTTTTTTCTCTCTGCTTCTATATTGTCACTTAATTGCTTTCCCCTTTCTACTGCTACCCATGTTTTTGTACTCATAAACTACCTCTACTGATCTTACCTCACTATTACATGTAAATGGTCAACTAAATGCTTGTATGATAATGTTTGTGAAGATCAGAATATCATTTTTATTATACCTACAATAATGTTTCACTGTAGCTGTATTATGAAAATTATTTAAAAATGGATTGTACTAAATTTGATACTTTGGAGCTTTTCTACCCAAGCATCTGCTGAAAAAGTGCATCTGTGCCCAGCTGGACTTTCCTGGTAAACAAATGTCAATAAATAAATATAGACCTAGGCCTAAACTAATTTAACAAAAGATAATTGGTGTTTTTGCAAGGTTCTGATATCTTTTGTATCTTAGCATCTTGGGTTAAAAAATCTTTTCTTAGGTGCTTGCTGCTGATTGCATCTGTTAATTTGGTGATAAGGTGGTATTGCTCATTTATTTTAAAGGATGCATCAACACTTCCAACTTTCAGCTTCTGACTAAGCAACCTGTTTCCACCTAGTACAGACCACATTATATATTTTCATCTGGTGGCATTTAGTGACTCATTTTGGATATCCTTGTATTGTATACAACATGTCCCAAAAAGCTAATTTAAAACAAGGATCTCAGGAATACAATGACCAATGCTGATCTGCTTACCTATGGTGATAGAGAAATATATGAGTACTGGCCATTGTCTATTTTATCAACACTCTGATTGCTAATACCTTCAAAGTTTACAACTTGATTTTAGCTACATTAAAATTAAAGAAGAAAAAACAAGATTTGTAGGGCTAAGCTCCCCACCATATTTGTTGTGCAGGGTATTCCAACCCTACACATCTAAACTTTATTATTATAACTCTAGGGTTGATGCAAGTCAGGAAATGTGACATTTGTGACCACAGCAGCTTTGGTTGATAGTTGGCTATGAATTAACAATAAGATTTTTTGACATGCAGGTGTCATACATCTAGGGGTGATATGCCTAGTTACAGCTGTCCAATGCATACTTGTGCAAGTGGCAGGTATGCATAAAAAGTGCTATTCATGGAGGTTTGTTGCACATATGTGCAACCCTCAAAAAGTCACAGAGAAAGACATATGTACATGAATGCACAATGACATATAAATGAGGAAATGTATATAAATTCTGCTTTGATGAAATGATATTGGGACACCTTTCCCTCCTTTTGTGATACAGACTGTCATAAGTGAACTTGATGCACATAGATTATAAAAGGCAAGCACTGCCATTTCTTGTCATTTTGCAATTGGCAGAGATGCATGATGTTCCTGCAGGTTTCATCATTTTATACTGAGGTGCTTATAGCTGCAGAACCACAATCAGGTGCACTGACTAGAGCTCGATACCCCAGATGGAGACATTAGTGACAATGGCTAGCACATTGCAGTTTTGAGGAGCTAGAGGATCCTGACCAGTCCTTTGTGGACAGAGACATTAGCAGGACTTTGGGTGAACTTGTATGGCCCACAAACTGGAACTGGATGAATGGTAGGCCTTCCAATTACTATGGATACAAGGTATGTACAGCCCTCACTACTTGCCAAGGAGATCTATCAGACACACACTAAGGACACATTGGTATCTCACAAGCTTCAGCCTTAAGGGGTGGTAGGAGGGAACTTCTATCCCACATGGATCAACATATCTGTTTCCCACAGCCATCACAGGACTGAGATACCACCATCATGCATACTTTTACTCTCTGTTATGCTTCCTATTGTACTTGATATGATAAATTGCACCCATATAGCTATCAGGGTCTCACCTGATCCACTAATTAATCTAATCCCTGGAGGGAGAGGCACTGTATCAGGAAGGGCTACCAGTCTGCCAACTGCCAGGTAGTGTATGATTAGCACAGCTGTATCTCCAAGATTTTCAGTGCCAGTAATTTCCACATTTGGAATATAAGTCCATTGTATAACCATAGTTTGATAGCAAGTAGATAGGAGCGAAGCTAGACAGCAAACAAATATAGTTCAAGTCCAACACAAAACCCTTCAGAGTTTCAAATATTCCAAGTAATCCAAATAGAACCACCAAGTCCTGTGGTAAATATTCTTTATTCAACAGACAAGAAGGACCTCTGAAGAACTATATTTGTAAACTTTGTTTATTTTATTCCTGGATAAGGAGCGTTTATCTGCAAGTGTTCCTCCACGTATTGGTATAACCATGTTCTGCATGGTAGGTACCACATGGACACCTAGTAGATAAGTGCACCCTATATCACCAAATGCACCCATATCTATTTTTTTATAAACACTGACAATGGCTTAATGATTACTCATTCCAGCTCCATGTGTCACTCTCCCAGTTATGTTATGTTATGCAAGTGATTCAGACTATGTGCTCAAATCTTGCCTAATAACATCAGTTCACAATCCAGAGGGTGTTGCAGTGGAGCACCCACCACTTTGTCTCACACTTGGATTGTCATTGAGTGAGTATCTGGCCATTTAAAGCCCATTTCTGCTGCCTGGATGAATCTGGAGGGGAGCTCTTCACCATATAGTACATAACTACGGGCCATGACATTCACTATTTGACAGTTTAAAGTCACAAAGATAATACTTGGTGAATGCAGTGTTAACTGTAGGTTATCCTGAGTAGTCCATGGTCAAGTCACACTGTGCATCAGATGTGCTTCTACACACCATACATAGATGAAGAGTTGATTTGGCCACAGAGATCATCCTTTGCACAGTGGTCTTGGACAGGTACATAAAAGTTAGGCATACAGGGGTGGGGTGGCATGGCTGGAACAGAAGGTGGGGATGTGAAGCAGGGTACATTTTACAACACAGCAATCCTTCATTCAGATGCAGTCTTAGCAAAAAAAAATTGACAATGCTCTGCTTTGCCTACTGAATTGGGCCTCACTTTTTACATTGAAGGGGTTGTTGCAATTAATATGTTTTAATGATTTTCAGACTATGTATGCACGATCAGCTAGTGTGTATTTATAAATTTTCACACAATAGGTAAGTGCATATCCTTTTTTTAATTTCTTATTGAAGTTCTTTCTTGTTTTGGAATTTTCATAACTTATGAAAGTGTTGTGCTTAGTCACAGTTGTCACTGAATGGGGAGGCTGGTTAGGAACGTATGACATCAGGTGTGCAGATATGTCATACATACTGTATATGCAAGGACTGCCCATGCATATATAAATAGGAGGCAGATGGTATACTCAGTGCCATTTTGAAAGTGCAGCCAGAGAGGGAGCATGTAGTTTGCATATAAGTTATGTAAGTTAAAGTTAATAAGCTTCAATCATGATGTGTTTGTACATAATAAAGCTGCTTGAACAGAACCCACAAAGACTCGTCTATTACATCCTGACCAGACGAGCGACATGGTGTCAGAATCCGGATTCCAGAGACTGATATTCAGAGCCATGAGGTGCAGAGATAACAGTGAAGGTAAACTATGAGAAATGAGCACAAAAAAGGGCCAGAAAAGAACCAAAGGTAATGAAAACTTGCGCAAATAGTTTATTTTATAAAAAAGATAAAATGGAGCACTACAAGGGCACACACCACATTATTAGACAAGCGAGAGGTACAAAAGGTTTATTAATTGAACAAAATATTTAAGATTAAGATATTTGATAAAATGAGTATGTTTAAAGCAAAACAAGCATGTTTAAAGCAAAATGAGCATGTTTAAAGCAAAATGGGCATGTTAAGAGTAAAACTAGCACAAGAAAAGTACAATCGGCATGAAAAGAGATTAAACGAGTAAAACAAATATAATAAGGGCAAAAAGGGCATGTTAAGTATAAATAAAGCAAGGTGACTGCATGTTTTTTGGCAAAGTGCTGCGTTTTGGCATAACTGTGACTTCGTATTATATCAGGGGCATAACAAGAGTTATAAAAAGTATCTCAAAGTGTGTAAAAGTGCATACAGTGTGTAATTGTGCATGTACTCTGAAGAGTTTATTGTGTGCAAAGTGCAACTATTTCATGAAGTACAGTCAAAGTACAGCTATTTCAAAAAGTTTGTTGCGCTGGGTGTGTCTCTTCACAAAGTGCTGCCATTATAGTGTTTCTTGCACTGTAAAGAATTATCTAGCAAGGTACCACCATTTTGGGGAAGTTTCAGTGTGCTGTGTACTGTTTATTCGCAAAGTGCATTTACTTTGAAATGTTTCTTTCTCTGAGATTCTTCTGCCTAGTTCATTTGCACAGTGCAGTTATTTGAAATGCTTTGTACACTGATAAGAGGTGATTTCTTGCAGTACAGCAATTCAGAGAGTATTACAGTGCCTGAGAGACTTATTTCGCAAAGTTCAGTTATTCAGAGGCTTGTTGTGCTATTGGGCAAAGTTACAAACACTGGCATAAATTTCTGGTGTATGTATATGTGTGTGTTCGTGCATATTTGCAAAACCATTCACTGGCATGCGATAATATGGCAGACGGATTTTGAAAGCCCTCACCACTTGTATTTGATCAGAATATTGAAGAGAACTGGAGAATATTTGAGCAAGAGTATGATATTTTTAAATAAGCAGCTTATTCTGACAAAGATGCATGCACCATGGCATTCATTTTGTTAAACCTATTTAGGGTCACTGACCATTGAAAGAGAGTGTTCATTTGTGTGCGCACAAGCAGTATGTGAGGGAGAAGGTGTAAATCATCATATTGTTGTAGGTGCTGAATCAAGGGAAGACTCTGAGTGTTTGAAGCATAAATTCAGGGAAATGTGCAACCACCAGACAAATATTAGAGAGGCATTTGTTTTGCACAAGAGATCAGAAACCAAGGAAAACATTTGCAGCTTATATTACTGACCCAAGAAACAAGGCTAAAATGTGCCGGTTTGTTGACTTAAAAGATGATTTAATAAAGGACAGACTTGTGTGTGGTATTAATAGTGCTGCTGTGTGAAAGATTTTGCTTCGTGACAGTGAGTTAACATTGAGTAAAGCCATTGAGATTTGTCAAATCCATGAAGTTACAGAAAGGCACGCATGTATGCTTGCAAGTCACATGGTTTCAGCAGGTCCAGAGCAAATGTAGATAGCATGCCACATGCGGCAAACAGAAGCAGGCCTAAGCACATGGCAGCTGCAGTCCCTACTGGTTCACCAGGGAAACCATGTAGTTTTCCAGCAAGTTCTAAGAAAGGGGTATGCTTAGTCCAGTGCAAGCTTGAGTCAGCAAAACCCAAATCCAGCTTTATTATTAACTGTCACAATTGTGGTGCCAATCATGATTCTAAGAGAGAGAGAGATGCTTAGCATTTGGTCAGCAATGTCACATGTGTAAAAAATGGAACCATTTTCAAAAACTGTTGTAAATCAAGTAAACCCCTTACAGTTGTAATGAAGGGTCATTCAAAAAAGCAAATTGATCAAGTGGGGTTGCAGGTCCACTTTCTACATAGATGGTGTATCAGTAATTGGTGAAAAGGTTGATGCAGTGAATTTGTTGGCAAAGAATAAAGTGTTTTTTACTGACCAGATCAAAGGTAAATCCACCAACCTGAAAGCAGACACTGGTTCAAAGTGTAATGTTATATCAGCAGACACATTTGCTAAGGTGAGAATTAATGAACAACTCAATGTGGCTAGTAGTGCGAAACTTGTTGCTTATGGAGGTGAAGAAATTCAAACCGAAGTCTCAATAGTGATTTCATGTTATTTGGCTAGGAACTGTTACAGCTTGTCATTCTATGTAGTTCAAAGACCTGTACAGTCATTATTGGGTCTCAAAGACAGTTTGAGAATTAATCTGCTTTCTTTTACCAAAGAAGTTCATCATATAAGCGCGTATCCTAGTTCCATTTTTTTCTGAAGCTATTTTCTTAAAGTATACTGATGTTTTTGATGACAAGTTGGGCAAACTTCCACTTATGTATTCTGTGAAGTTAGACCCAGAAAGCAGTCCAGTAACCAGACCAGCAATAAAAGTTCCGATAGCTATGCAGGATAAAGTCAAAGCTCAGTTGGATAAAATGGTGCAGCAAGGTGTAATTTGTCAGGTTACAGAACCAACTGAATGGGTGTCATCCATGGTAGCAGTTCACAAAAACAGCTCAGACAAAATCAGAATATACATTGACCCAAGAGATTTGAACAAAGCATTGAACAGACTGCATCATCCAATGCATACAGCTGAAGAGGTCATAGCTCTTATACTAAATGACACTGTTTTTTTTTCTGTCTTGGATGCAAAACGTTAATTTTGGCAAGTGATGCTTGATCACAAATCCTCGTTACTAACCACTTTCAGTACCCCGTTTGACAGATATACATTCCAGAGGATGCCATTTTGAATAAATTCTGCAAGTGAAGTCTTCCACCATGCAATGGAGCAAATTTTTTCATGTTATCCTTGTGCCATAATAGTAGATGATTTATTGGTTGGAGGCAATTGGGAAGCAGAGCATAACAGAAACCTTAAAGTTATAGACAGAGCACATGAAGTGAACTTAAAGCTCAATCCTCTGAAGTGTAAATTCAGACTACCAGAAGTTACATATGTAGGTCATTTATTTACCAGCACTGGCTTAAGACCAGACCCTTCTAAGCAAGCAGCTATTCTTGAGATGCCAGCACCTGATAATATTCAAGCTCTACAGCGTTTTCTTGGCATGGTCAACTATTTAGGCAAGTTCATACCAGACTTCAGTGAGTTGACAGCATCATTAAGAGAGCTGATGTGCAAAAATGTTACATGGTCTTGGTTGGAACAGTACCAGAAGGCATTTGGAAGACCTTAAGCAGATAATTGCCACCCCTCCTATATTAAGATACTATGATGTCAATAAACCAGTCACTCTTTCCTGTGATGCTTCAAAATTTGGTCTTGGCGCAGTTACTCTTCAGGAAGGCAGACCAGTAGCCTAGGCATCTAGAACTCTTACCCAAACTGAAATGCAGTATGCTCAAATTGAGTAAGAACTTTTGGAAATATTATTTGCATGTTCAAGTTTTCATGCTTATATCTATGGTCGAGCTATTTAGAGTGAAACTGATCACCAACCTCTAGTTACTACTCTAAAGAAGCCTATGCATTCAGCTCCAGCGAGATTACAAAGAATGATACTCAAATTACAAAAGTACAACTTCAAAATGGTCTATACAAAAGGCAAACTTCTTTATCTGGATGATACCTTATCCAGGTCACCCAGAAATACAACAGAACAGCTTGGCACAGAGAATTTTGACTTTGACATAATGCCAGTATGTAGTTTTTCTACTATGAGAATTGATGAGCTGAGAGATCATACAAAGACAGATTAAATTTTGCAAAAGCTCAACCACTTCATTAATGTTGGATGGCTGTCAAAGCAATCTAGTGTACCACATGAAATGCAAACCTATTTTCCTTACAGAGATGAGATGTTGATGGAAGATGGCATTATTTTCAAAGGTCCTAAAATTGTTGTTCCTGCTTCCTTACAACATGAGTATATCCAGATTTGCATCATGGTCAACTAGGTTCCGAATCAACCAAAAGAAGGGTGAGTGAACTAGTATTTTGACCTTCACTAGAAAGACATTGATAAAGTACTTTCTTCTTGTTCAGTATGCAATAGTACTAAACTGCATTTGCAAAGAGAACCACTTCAGCTAAGTCAAGTTCGTAAACTACCTTGGTCAACACTAGCCACTGATATATTCAAGTTGAACAATCAGCCTTACTTAGAATTGGTAGACTCTTAGTCAGACTGGTTTGAGATTGATTTACTATCTAATCTAACATCCACTACTGTTATTACTAAGTTGAAACATCATTTTTCAGTCCATGGTAGTCCACACAAAGTTATTTCTGACAGTGGTACCCAATTTACTAGTCAGTTGTTTCAGAAATTTGGAAAAGAATAGGACTTTATACATGTTACTAGTAGTGCAAAATATCCACAATCAAATCAACTAGCTGAACGTGCAGTACAGAGTGCAAAGCAATTACTTGAAAGGTCAAAGTGTGATAATACCAATGTCTTTTTTAATTTTAGTTTAAATTTGGTGGCTTTTACAGTGCCCGCCCCACTGTAGATTTGATCTAGGACACACCCCCAGTCCCATCTCTTTACCGCATTCTACCTAATAAACCCTTTCTGCACTTGCTTTTAGTCCTTTTTAATGTAATTACATTTTTTCAAACTGTGTGTTGACTAATATTGCTACATACTCAAGTGTGCCAGCTTGTGCTGCATATGAATTGTTTTTACTACTGTTTTTGCTACTTTTCTGAAAAAAAAATTGTAAGCCTGTTTCCTACCTTTCCTGTAATTAGTGTTCCAGATACAGATTTGCTGTATCCAGGACTATTTGTAAGCTTCTGAGCCCCTAAGCCTTTCTGTGTTGGAGGGAAGCCTTCTAGCTTATCAGTGGGAGTGGTAAGCACTAGGTAACCTGTCTACGACATAAGGAGTGGTTCTGGCCCAGAATTTGTAGTTATTGGCCGTTTGGGCGGTCTTCCATCTCTCTCAACATTCTGATTTGAAGGCCTGCATTTGCACTTGTTTCTGTCCTGTAACTCCTGGGCCCATCTCATTTGCTCACTCAAAAAAAAATCTGCTTTTACTGTATTTGTGTTTCTTCCTACTTTATTTTGCTTTTGTGCCATCTTAAAAGTACTCACTTGTATTTATTACTGCTTGGTGTAACTCATTCTAAGCCTTTTAGTTTAAGCACTTGGGCTTCAGACCAGTTGTTTTACATTAGGAAGTTTTGTGGTCTGCACTGTAGTGGCAGGACAGGTAGCTTACATCCTTCTAAGTTGGGAACTGCTGATTGAGGGCTCAGTGTCTGTTATTCTAAAAGTGTATTAATTCTGTTTTAAGCACTTGGGCTTCAGGCCAGTTATTTTACATTAAAAGGGTTTGTGGTCTGCACTCTTGTGGGAGGAGAGGCTGGACTCTGCCCTTCTAGCTGGGAATTTCTGGTTAAAGGCTTATAGTGCCTGCATATTTAAACTGCTTCTTACTGAAATTGGTACACCTTGTTTGCTGTAGCATAGACTAGATCCAGGCCTGCTGAATCCAGCTTTGTATGTATAACTTGAGCACTAATCCAGGCATTCTTTAAAGTATTCAATTGTATTTATTATTGCTTGGTAGTAACTTGATTAAAGTGTAGCTATCATTCTAAGTCTTTTGGATTAAGCACTTGGGCTTCAGACCAGTTGTTTTACATTAGGAAGGTTTGTAGCCTGCACTGTGGTGGCAGGACAGGTAGCTTACATCCTTCTAAGTTGGGAACTGCTGATTGAGGGCTCAGTGTCTGTTATTCTAAAAGTGTATTAATTCTGGTTTAAGCACTTGGGCTTCAGGCCAGTTGTTTTACATTAGGAAGGTTTGTGGTCTGCACTGTAGTGGCAGAACAGGTAGCTTATATCCTTCTAAGTTGGGAACTGCTGATTGAGGGCTCAGTGGCTGTTATTCTAAAAGTGTATTAATTCTGGTTTAAGCACTTGGGCTTCAGGCCAGTTATTTTACATTAAAATGGTTCGTGGTCTGCACTCTTGTGGGAGGAGAGGCTGGACTCTGCCCTTCTGAGCTGGGAATTTCTGGTTAAAGGCTTATAGTGCCTGCATATTTGAACTGCTTCTTACTGAAATTGGTACACCTTGTTTGCTGTAGCATAGACTAGATCCAAGCCTGCTGAATCTAGCTTTGTTTGTGTAACTTGAGCACTAATCCAGGCATTCTTTAAAGTATTCAATTGTATCTATTACTGCTTGGTAGTAACTTGATTAAAGTGTAGCTATCATTCTAAGTCTTTTGGATTAAGCACTTGGGCTTCAGACCAGTTGTTTTACATTAGGAAGGTTTGTGGCCTGAACTGTAGTGTCAGGACAGGTAGCTTACATCCTTCTAAGTTGTGAACTGCTGATTGAGGGCTCAGTGTCTGTTATTCTAAAAGTGTATTAGTTCTGGTTTAAGCACTTGAGCTTCAGGCCAGTTATTTTACATTAAGAAGGTTCGTGGTCTGCACTCTTGTGGGAGGAGAGGCTGGACTCTACCCTTCTGAGCTGGGAATTTCTGGTTAAAGGCTTATAGTGCCTGCATATTTGAACTGTCTTACTGAAATTGGTACACCTTGTTTGCTGTAGCGTAGACTAGATCAAGGCCTGCTGAATCTAGCTTTATTTGTATGCTTGTTGTTTGTTTGCTTGTTATTTCCCTGAAATGCTAATTCCACCTAAAACACGGCTTTTCAGCGCTTCTGTGGATCCCTAGTGATATCTGCATTGCTTACTGTACTTATTTCCTTGTTTCACTTGAAGGAAAGTTACTGTTTGTTGTTTTTGCATTTAAGTTACCTGTAACACATTGCATTTAAGTTACCTGGCACTTGCTCACTAAAGCAATTATATAAGTCAGCACTAAAATATTAAAAGCACTACACCCTCACAAACTCCCCTTGAGTACCTCATTCCTCACTGGCCCTTTTTTTTCAATTATAAAGGAATTCCCAATACTATTCTAGCATGTCCAAAGGTCAGTTGTCAATCTCCTCTTTGGTCCAGCTAGTGAATCTGGGAATCTTGAGGCAATGTTACAACTGCCTCATGTACACAGACAACCCTCTCCTCCTCCCAACAAATTCCAGCACATGTGAGAGATGTAACCATATAGCCATACTGGAGGCTACACTCTCTCAAATCAGTACTGGTGAAGCCAGTCAGGAGGAGAAGGAAACCACACTCACTACAATTCCAGTCTCACATAGACCTACCATGACAGCAAACCAAACACATAAACACACAAAAACATTTATTTATTTTTATTTATTTATTTAAATTTGTTGACCAGGAGTGTCCGACTGGATGTAGGTCCATTTTCAGCAGAGACCCTGGGAGAAAAGCTCCACAGTAAAATAAACAGACAGTAGTTACATTGGATTACATAGCGGTTAACAATTTAACATAGCATATACTTACAACATATTTACAGATGAAAAACATAGTACATCGGTAGACAACTAGAATCTTTATCTGTGAAGTACATAACAGACATTAACAAATGTTACAATGAGAAGTTCCTGCTGTATAATAAGTACTAGACTTATGAGCATCTGAGCTTGCTATAATCAAGGTAGTTAGTGGAGTGGAAAGAAAGGTAGTGGTTGGATGGGGTGGATGATATTAGAGTGGGGGTTGCAAGGGCATAGCCAGCATGTTTTTAGGTGCACTTTTAGTAAAGTTTTGAAGTGGGTGCATGATGGTATGGAGGTAATTGTGGGTGGGAGTGAGTTCCATAATTTGGCTATGGTGCAAGAGAATAGTGCTTCACCAGCAGAGTTATTGGCTTTAGTGATCTGCAAGTGATTTTTGTTGCTGGATCTTAGTTGTCTGGTGGTGCGATAGGATTGGAGTAGATTCTGGAGGGATGGGACATTTAGTGGATGGTTTACTAGTTTGTGGGCGAGTGAGAGTTGATACCACTGAAGGAGGTGAGGGAGTTCAAGCCAGCCCAGTTCAGCAAGTGAGAGACATTGGTGACTACGGTAGGATGCCCCTGTGGCGAATTTGGCGATTTTGTTGTAGCAGGTCTCTAGCTTGTTTAGATCACATTGCCTTAGGTTGGTATATATTGGAGAGGCATAAAGTAGGGTGGAGATAAGGTACATAACATACTCGGAGGCTCTAAATAAAAATCTGCCTAAGCAGCAGAGACCTCCAAAGCAGACACCCAAGCAACCGCTGCCCCAAAACAAAACACGTGCAACACATAGCTCACCAAGCCAGTGTGCCGAACAGTCACAGCCCTTAAGGCTAAACAACACACCTGATGCACTTGTAATAGGTGACTATCATCAGGCACACTGACGTCCCGCTCACCAGGCTGAACAAGGAGAAGGTCACGGTGAGCTGCCTGTCAGGCGCTAGGATCCGCCACATAACACAAGCACTCAGGTCACTCTAAGGCAAGAACAAATATGACTCAGTCATTGTCCATGCTGGTGTGAATGACCTGAGGCGTACCTCCCTGGACTACATGAAAAGAGACATAAAGGAGCTCTCTGAGCATGTAGCCCAGGCCGGTATGACCCTGACCTTGAGTAGCATCTTACCCTCACCAAGAATGATGCCACAATATGAAGACAAGATGATCAATTTCAACAATTGGCTTAAGTATTGGTGTCATTCAAAGGGGATCCAATGCCTGTCAGCCTGGAATGACATGCTCGACAAGCCACGATGCTTCACTAGGGACGGCTTGTACCTGTCACCTCTGGGCTTTCGGATATTGGCAAAGGCTCTTGCTACCCCCATAGTGCCTTTTTTAGGCAAGGCTCAAAAGACAAACCCACCTCCATAGGTATCACACGGGATAAGAAACTAAAAGTAATGCTACTCAACGCCAGAAGTCTAAACCTGAAGATGCACACATTCAAAACTCTCCTTAGCATGGAGAACATCGATATCTGTGCAGTAACAGAAACCTGGTTCAAGGCTCCCAAGAGCACCCCAGCACTACCAGGTTATACCTCATACCATGCTTTTCGGCCCCAAAACTTGGACAGAACCACAAAAGGAGGGGGAGTATCAATATTTGTCAAAGATACCCACACCTCCAGGTTGGTGGCACAGCACGAAGCATCAGAGACTATCCATGTGCAACTAACAGTGGATAAAACTGCCTTCCAGTTTATAGCCTGCTACAGACCACCCTCCCAAACCCAGGAACCCCACTCAGCCTTCCTGAGAACACTGGAAAATACGAAGGTCTCTCCAAACATCATTATATTGGGCGACTTCAACTACCCAAACATAGACTGGGAGCATTACTCTAGCTCCAACACCCTAGCCCAAAGGTTCCTAGAATTTATAAACTCAAATGCTATGGAACAACTTGTTACCACTCCCACAAGAGGGGAAAACATACTGGACCTGATCATCACCAACATGGGGACTCTATGCTCCAGACCAGAAGTGTATACCTCACTGGTAAGATCAGACCATAAACTATCTCACTGGATATTCACATCCCGACTCCACCCCCTGCCCTGAAAACCACAGTGAAAAACTTCTCTAAAGCAAATTTCACACTCCTCAAAACCAAGGTGGAATCCTTCAAAGCCCCCAGGCCTGTGGAAAATACGGCCCAGACCACAGAATCCTTTATTAATGCATTCTATGAACACCTTCAGGAATGCATGGATCATGCAATCCCAAATAAAACCAAGACCCAATCCTCCAAAGGCAGATGTCCTGTCTGGTGGACCCCAGCCATAAACAAACTATACAATAGAAGGAGGAAGCTACTACATGACACAGCAAAATCCCAAAAAGGGAAGGCATCTCTGATCAGTATTAGCAAAAAACTACGGGCACTCATAAAATCGTCTAAGGCCAGCTTCAAGAGAAATATTGCACAGGACACTAAGGATAATCACAAGGCTTTCTTTAGTTATGTTAGGAACCTGGGTGGGAATTCCCAGATATGCTCAGAATTAGTCCAAAATGGCAAAAAATACACCGAACCCACAGACATTGCCAACATCCTAGCTGAGAGGTTCAGCGCAAACCTCTCCCCCCCCCCCACCAAAAGGGCAAATATCTATCCCAGCAGAGTGCTGCCCCCCTGACATCTCAGATGCTCAGGTAAGAGCTGCCCTCTCCAAAGCAAAAAACACACCATCAATGGGACCAGACAGTGTCCCGGGCTGCGTCCTACATGAACTCCAAGAAGAGCTAAACCCAAACATAAAACTACTGTTCAATCTCAGCCTTACTACAGGATATGTACCCAAGGAGTGGCGTACAGCAACAGTGGTCCCTCTCCACAAAGGTGGTACCTCAACGGATCCTGGAAACTATCACCCCATAAGCCTGACTAGCTTGGTCTGCAAAGCTATGGAAAGGATCATCATGGACCTTATAAATAAAGATATTGGGGACCTACAGACACTGGATCCTACCCAGTTCGACTTTGTTAAGGGCAGATCCTGCCTCTTAAACCTGGTTGATTTCTTTGAAACAGTCACCAAGGCCATTGACGAGGGGAAGGTGGTCCACACAGCCTACCTGGACCTCACAAAAGCCTTCGACACAATACCCCACTCGGGCATTATAGATAAGCTCAAAGACAACCACAAAGCATTCTATAACTATGTCAAGAATCTAAATGTCAATGCTCAGATCTGCTCTGAGCTAGAACAGAATGGCATTAAATATACTGATCTGAAGGATATTGCCAATATCCTGGCAGATCAATTCAGTGCCAACTTCACCCCCCTCTCACCCCCTAAATGGCCCATCTCAATACCGGAAGATTGCCAAATTCCAATAATAACGGCCACATAGGTACAAAACGCACTCTCTAAAGCCAAGAATACAGCATCCATGGGACCAGATGACATCCCGGGCTGTGTACTACATGAACTACAATATGAACTGGCACCTCACCTAAGTGTCATGTTTAATCATAGCCTCACCTCAGGTTTCGTGCCCACTGAGTGGCGCAGAGCTACAGTTATCCCAATCCACAAGGGGGGATCCACCTTGGATCCCGGAAACTACCATCCCATCAGTCTGACAAGCCTTATCTGCAAGGCCATGGAGCGTATTATCATGGAACTTATAAACAAAGACATTGGCAACCTTCAAACACTGGACCCCACCCAGTTTGGGTTTGTGAAGGGCCGATCTTGTCTCCTGAACCTGATTGAATTCTTTGAATCAGTCTCCAGAGCCATTTACAAGGGTAAGGTGGTCCACACAGCCTATCTAGACCTTGCCAAGGCCTTTGACACCATCCCCACTCTGGAATCATAGATAAACTTACTAAGTTGGGCATTAATCCTATGTCACCCAATGGGTTGCTAAATGGCTTACTGATAGAACCCACACTGTAAAAGTAGCGACTCCAAATCCAGCTCCAGACAAGTGACAAGTGGAGTACCTCAGGGTTCAGTCCTGGGGCAGCTCTTGTTTGGCATCTACTTCTCTGAAGTACAGGTCAACACTAAGGGACTCTGGCTAACAAAGTTTGCAGATGACTGCAAACTGGGAGCCATTATTGAATCCCCAAATGATGTGGATACTCTACAAAAGGGCCTTACAGAAACAGATGCTTGATGCCAGAGCCATGGGCTCAAGCTCAATGCCAAGAAATGTATTGTTATCCCCTTTGAGAAAAACATGTATCCATGAATTACCATATAGGTGGCAGTACACCAAACACAGAAAGTGTGATAAGAGACTTAGGGACACAGGTGGACAGTGGTCTCACCTTCAATAACCACATCACCACAACAGTCAGGAAATCCTTCTATGTGGCACACCTCATCACAAAGGGCTTTTCAGCCAGAAAAAGGAGGTCATTGTCCCACTGTACTCATCCTTATTAGACCCATTATAGAATACAATGCCCCATTTGGTATGTACCTCTCAAGACATCTGCAACAACTGGAAAGGCCTCAGAAATACCTCACTAAAAAAAATCACAGGCCTAAAGCAGATGCCCTATGCTGACCGCCTTAAAAAACTCCAGCTATACTCTGTCGCATATCGTCTACTCAGAGGCAATCTCTGCTTAACATACAAGGCCATGTCAAACCCAGAGATGTTGGACATGTTACACTTAAAGAAGTCCCAATCCCTCAGAGCTACACGCTCCAGGGATCTAAACCTTGTCATCACAATAAACAAAACATGCTGGAGGGATAGGTTCCTGACCCAGAGACTCCCCAGACTCTGGAATAGATTGCCCATACATGTCAAGCAGAGTGCCTCTTTGGACCTCTTCAAGAGGAACCTTGACGATTGGATGGGAGAAAGGATATTCACCACAGGGATCACGTCAGTCGCCCTGCTAGACAGGGGTCCAGGAAAGTAAATAATGTTGGAAGAAATAGCCAGGGAATTGTTATGGCTAGGCTTGTATAGGCCCTAGGGCTGATAGCCTAGTACCAACCTATGAACCTATGAACCTATGAGCTTAAATATAAACCCCTGTGTCACTAGATGGGTTGCAAACTGGCTCAAGGACAGAACCCACATGGTTAGAATTACTGGAGCCATGTCAGACTCCAAACCAGTTACAAGTGGCATCCCACAAGCCTCAGTCCTGGGACATCTCTTGTTCGGTATATATTTCTCGGAGGTACAGGCCAACACGGAAGGACTGTGGCTGACCAAGTTCACAGATGACTGCAAACTGGGTGCCATAATCGACTCTCCAGCTGACACAAGCATCCTCCAAAAGGGCCTCATAGAAACAGACAACTGGTGCCAGAGCCATGGCCTCAAGCTAAATGCTAAAGAGTGTATAGTCATCCTCTTTGGCAAAACACAGTGCCCACAAATTACCACATAGGTGGTAATCCATTAAGTACAGAAGAAGTAATTAGGGATCTGGGGACCCAAGTTGATAGCAATCTCTCATTTGACAACCACGTGGCCAAAGTGGTTAGAAAAACATTTTATATAGCCCACCTAATCATGAAGGGATTCACATCTAGATTAGGAGAGGTCATCGTGCCTCTTTACTCATCCCTCATCAGGCCCATAATTGAGTACAATGCCCCTTTTGGGATGTACCTCACCAGACACCTGCAGCAACTGGAAAGACCCCAAAAGTACCTCACCAAGAGGATCAAAGGGCTCAAACAGATGCCATATGCTGCCCGGTTAAAGAAACTCCAGCTCTACTCAGTGGCATACCGCCTGCTCAGAGGCGATCTGTGCCTGACATATAAAGCCATGTCCAACTCGGAATTAATGGACATGCTGCACCTCAGAAAATCCAAATCCCATTGAGCTACGCGCTCGAGAGACTTGAACCTCAGCATTGAAATAAATAGGACATGCTGGAGGGACAGATTCATAACCCAGAGGTTCCCTTCACTCTGGAATAAAATCCCAGTCCAGGTTAGGCAGAGTCCCTCATTCACTCTCTTCAAGAGGAATCTTGATGAGTGGATGGGAGATCATATCACTTCTGTGTCACTGTTAGACAGAGGCACAGTATACTAACCTCGAAAAAGGGCATAGCAAAATTAATTTAAAATGGGTGGCGAAAGCCAAACACACTCTGGCTAGGCTTATAAATGCCCTAGGGCAGATAGCCTAGTATGAACATATGAACCTATGAACCTATTTAATGTCAGAAACAGAACAACACTGCCTATAAGTTCCAGTTTATTGAGGCCTAAAGCTAAGAACAACAGAACCAACACAGCCCAATCATTCAGGAAGCATTCTTTCCAGAAGTCCAGTTATGATAAATTGAGTATATTTCTTCATCCATTAAAAGAAGGAGAGACAGTGAGGATACAAACGGTAAAAGGTTTTCGATCGGATTGGTCAAGTAACAGGTATATGTACCAAGCTGATATCCTACTTCATAGAATCTGAGGGTGTTGAGTACAGGAGAAATCGCAGACAATTTCTTCCTGTAACAGAATCATTATTGCAACATTGTTCCTGTGATACAGACTGTAGATCTCAGAGCAATCCAGACAATATTCCCATCCTAAAATTTGTCTTAACTTCTACTTCCATTCCTGAGGATGTTCCAGATATTCCTATGGTTGAACATTCAGCAGAGGAAGTTCCAGTTGCAAGGTCTAATTCTCAGTTTTATGTCACATGATTTGGTCATCTTCCAGACCTAGTGTGAAATACACAGCGACCCGGACATAACTGTATATGTTCATAGGTTCATAGGTAGGTAATAGGCTATCTGCCCAAGGGCATTTATAAGCCTAGCCAGAGTGTGTCGGCTTTCGCCGACCCATTGATTAATTAACTGATCCTATGTTAAGCAGAGCCAGTGAAGTGATCCCAGGGGTGTATTTTCTGTTACCCATCCACTCATCAAGGTTTCTCTTGAAGAGTGTTAGTGAGGGTCTCTGCCTAATCTAGTTTGGAATTTTGTTCCAAAGCATGGGGAGCCTCTGTGAAAAGAATCTATCCCTCCAGCATGTTCTGTTTATTGTTGTGGCAAGGTTTAGCTCACTACAGTGTGTGGCTCACAGTGACTTGGATTTCTTTAGGTGGAGCATGTCCATCAATTCTGAGTTGGACATGGCTTTGTAAATCAGGCAGAGATCACCTCTGATTAAACGATATGCCACTGAGTACAGCCGGAGTTTTTTCAGTCGGGCTGCATAGGACATATGTTTGAGGCCAGTAATCCTCTTGGTGAGATACATTTGTGGTCTCTCCAGCTGTTGGAAGTGTCTTGTGAGGTACATCCCAAATGGGGCATTGTACTCTAAGATGGGTCTGATGAGTGACGAGTAGCATAACTGTTATTTCTAGATGTGAACCCTTTAGCAATTAGATGGGCCACATAGAAGGATTTTCTAACTACTTTGGCAATATGATTGTCAAAGGAGAGATTACTATCTACCTGGGTCCCCAGATCTCTTCTTACCTCTTCTGTATTAAGGGGGCTGACTCCTATGTGGTAATTCGTGGGTGTTTTGTTTTTCCAAAATGGGATGACTATGCATTTTTTGGCATTTAGCTTGAGGCCATGACTTTGACACCAGGTGTCTTTCTCAGTAAGGCCCTTTTGGAGGATGTCCATGTCAGCCAGAGAGTCAATTATGTCTCACAGTTTGCAGTCATCAGCAAACTTGGTTAGCCATAGTCCTCCTGTGTTTGTCTGTACTTCTGAGAAGTATATACCGAACAGTAGGGGTCCCAGGACTGAGCTTTGTGGGACACCACTTTTGACTGGTTCACGCATCACACATGCATTTGCTAATTAGATTACATTCATATGGAGCCCGCTATTCTTACCGTGCGAGTTCTGTCTGTAAGCCAGTTGGCAAACCATCTTGTGACGTAGGGGTTTATGTTCAGGCTGGTGAGTTTTTCTGTAATACCTGAGTGAGGAATAGTGTCGAAAGCCTTGGCGAGGTCAAGGTAGGCTGTGTGAACAACCTTTCCCTCGTCTATGGCCTTGGTGACTGTCTTGAAAAAGTCAACCAGGTTTAGTAGGCATGATCTGCCCTTAACAAAGCTAAACTGGGTCAGGTCAAGTGTTTGGAGGTTCCCAATGTCTTTGTTAATGAGTTCCATGATGATGCACTCCATAGCCTTGCAGACCAGGCTAGTCAGGCTTATGGGGCGATAGTTACCAGGGTCGGTTGTGGTCCCTCCTTTGCGGAGTGGAATAACAGTTGCTGTGGACCATTCTATGGGCACATAGCCTGTAGAGAGGCTGAGGTTGAACAGCGTGTTTAGGTGGGGGGTTAGTTCATTCTGTAGTTCATGCAAGACACAGCCTGGGACACCTTCTGGCCGCACTGATGCTGTGCTTTTTGGCTTTTGAAAGGGCTAGTTTCACCTGTGCATCTGTGATTTCCAGGACACTACACTTTTCCGGTATTGTTGTGGGCCATTTTGGGGGTGAGAGGGGGCCGCAGTTTGCACTGAATCTATCTGCCAGGATGTTGGCAATATCAGTACGTTTAGTATATTTTGTGCTATTTTGCACTAGTTCAGTGCATATCTGCGAGTTGCCACTTAGATTCTTAACATAGCTAAAGAAGGCTTTGTGGTTATCTTTTGAATCCATGGCTATTTTTCTTTCGAAGTTAGCCTTGGATGATTTTATGAGGGACCTTAGTTTCTTACTGATACTGATCAGGGATGTCTTACCTTCTTGTGATTTGCTTTTTTTCTGAACTAGTTTCTTCCTTCTATTGTATAGCCTGTTTATCCCAGGAGTCTACCAGACTGGTTTCCTTCTCTTAGAGGAGTGAGTCTTGGTTTTGCTAGGGATGGCATGATCCATGCATCCTTGTAGGTGCTCATAGAGTGCATTTGTAAAGGTTTCTGCATCTTGGCCAGCGTTATCCTTTAGCATGGGGGCTGTGAAACTTAGCGCCTCTGTCTTAAGTAAGGTGAAGTTTGCTTTAAAAAAGTTTTTTCCTGTGGTTTCCTTAGTTGGGGGTGGGGGTGGGGTGCGAACATCCAGAGTGATTAGTTTATGGTCTGATCTAACCAGTGACGGGTTGACCTCCGGTGTGGAATACTTGTCGCCCATGTTTGTGATGACCAGGTCCAATATGTTTTCACCTCTGGTAGGGGAGTTTACCAGCTGATCCAGGGCATTTGAGTTGATGAATTCCAGGAAGCGCTGAGCCTGGGAGTTTGTACTCGAGTAGTTTTCCCAGTTAATGGTAGGGTAATTGAAATCGCCCAATATCAGGGTGTTCAGTAGGACCTTCATGTTTTCCATTGTCTCCAGAAAGGTGGAGTGGTGGTCCTGGGTCATGGAGGGTGATCTGTAGCAGGCCACAATTTGCATTGCAGATTTGCCTGATGCTAGTTGCACATGGATGATCTCAGAGGTATCATGCTGCACCACTAACCTGGAGGTGTAGGTATCCCTGATGAATATGGATACACCCCCTCCTTTTGTGTTTCGGTCCGTGTTCTGTGGCCGAAACATGTGGTACAAGTTGTAGCCCAGTAGTGCTGGGGTGCTCTCTGGAGCCTTGAACCAGGTTTCAGTTACTGCACAGATGTCGATGTTATCCATACTGTGGAGTGCTTCGAGCGCGTGCATTTTGAGATTTAAACTCCTGGTGTTGAGTAGCATAACCCTCGGTTTTTTGTTAATTGTGCTATTTACAGAGGTGGGTTTGACTTTTGAGCCTTGCCTAAAAAAGGCACTATGGGGGCAGCAAGAGCCTTGGCCAGTATTTGAAAGCCTAGGGGTGACAGGTGCAAGCCATCTCTTGTGAAGCAATGCAGCTTGTCAAGCATGTCATCCCAGACTGACAGACACTGGATCCCCTTTGAATGACACCAAAAGCTTAGCCAATTGTTGAAAATAATATTTTTTTCTTTATACTGAGGTATCATTCTTGGTGAGGGCAGGATGCCACTCAGGGTCAGGGTCATACCAGTCTGGGCTACATGATCAGAGAGCTCTTCCATGTCTCTTTTCATGTAGTCCAGGGAGGTACTTAGTTCTGTATAATTGCATGACAAAGAACCATTTGTATTATTTGCATGTCAACTGATATTCACAGCATTTCATGATCTATTTCTCAAAGAGGGAGGATGTAGAAGAGAGTGTGTGTGCTGTACCTTTAAGAAGCATATCAAGAACTGCACATGCATATATAAATAGCAAGCACGTGCTTTACTCAGTGCCATTTTGAAAGTGCAGCCAGAGAGTGAGCATGTATGAATGAACGTAGCTAATTTGTATATAAGTTACCTAAGTTAAAGTTAATATGCTTCAATCATGTTTGCACATAATAAAGCTGCTTGAACAGAACCCAAAAGGACTCATCTATTACATCCTGAGTAGACGAGCGGCAATGTCCATTAATGGTAGTGTTGGGAATGGTGGGAGGGAATAGGAATGTTTCCTGCCATGACAGCTTGACACTGAATTACTACAGTGACATGACCCATGTAATGCTACTGAGGCCCTTGATACTGACCAGGCAGTACTCTGTGACTATAACCATGACTGTGAGGCTCTTCAATGTGATGTGGAAGTCTGACAATGTCCAAAATACTGACTTGTGGAGGAATCTATATCCATGAACACAGTACATGCTCAATGTAGCCTCCACACATGCATACATAATATCTTCCCCACTCAGTAAAAGTTGTACGGCATACCATGCTCTGTGACTGCTCTATGAGCAGACTGTAGGTTCTGACCTCATGGGAAGAAGCAAGTCTGCTTCTGTACTCCTCTGTCATTCTCAGCTTTGCTCCATTTCAGGTTTAATCAGCTAGACATGCTGACGGTTTGATTAAGGACTCTGTTCAGTTTATGCAGCACAAATGAACACTGGGTAATTAATGAACTCTCAAAAAAAGCACTTAGGAAGACTGCCTAATTGGTAGGTCAGGCCAGAAGGGTTAGGATTGACAGCCATTTAACAGGAAAGGCTACATGTTTAAATGATCCCTGCAGTTAGAGCTTGATTGTTTTGAAGTGGTTAAACCAGGAGTAACATGTTATTTTTTTATTTTTGAACAGTTCAACTTTGCTTTCAGTACAACCTGTTCTATGTGATTAATTTCAGACAAAGTTTGCAAATACTTTTTTTTTTTATCTATGCAACTTTTTCATTCAATGTGGATGATCTTTTTTTTTATTAAATAGGAGTTAGTAGCACATTGCAAAAGAAGATTTAATAACAATAGCAAATTAAACCATTGGTACAAGTGACAAGAGCACCTTGTGAAGATTCTAGATTTATGCCTCATATTTGTTCTGTTCCTCATAAAATCGGTGGTTTTATGGCTTTTTGTGGCAAGTCAGTGAAGGATTGAATTCAATAAATAATGACAGGCATTTGAATTTAAGACTTCATATTCTTCATAAAAGAAATAACACAAACATTTTATTCTAGCAATTTTCTAAGTTTATAAGGTCAGTATTTGAAATTTGTCCCTATTTTTAGGGCTGTAATATATTCCCCGTTTATTGGCTTTGTCCAGGTTTTTTGTGCTAACAGGTTGACTTGAGAGCTATGGTGAGAAGTGAGAAATGAATTCTGTATTCCCCATTGTTGGTGTTGTCCAGGTTTTTCTGTGCTAAGCAATTGAGAGCTATGGTAAGACATGAGAACTGAATTCACTAAATGATAGCCATTTAAGTTCAGGAAACTGCTGATTTGGCATAGTGATATGTTGCTTTGACTGTAGTGCACAGGATCCTGAGTCCAAGTCTTGGCAGTGAAACGCATGGTGGTAACACAACATTTTATTCTAGCAACTTTCCAAAATTATATAAGCAATGTTTAAAATGTGTCCCTGGTTTTTGGGCTTTTGTTCACCCCCCCCCCAAATAAAATTTGGATTTCTTGTGCTGCAAAGTTGAGAGCTACAGTTGAGTGTTGAGTGGATTATACAAGGAGCTGAGAGCTTCAGGGGAAGAGATGTCAGGAATGTATATCAAAGAACCCATGTATGTTTCTTGTTTTGTGTGCAAGAGGCCTATGGCTATGATTTGAAAACAGCCCAAAGGTAATCTTTATCCACCACTGACCAGATGCATTTTATTTGGATGTGGTGTAGGTTTAAAATTTTCAATGTTGTTTCAATGAATGTGAGTTTCAAGGGCAGAGAAGTTTTAATGCTATATTTATTTTCATTGTGAGACAGTATTGTTTTGTTTAGCAGATATCTAGTAATGTTTGTGCATTGTGCTATAAAATGTAAAAATAAAATCCAAATAATCAATATAGAAGTAAAGCAGTATGCACATTAGTGTTTATGGTAAATGGGGTGAAACAGCCAGGTAATGGGACATTGGTATGGCTGCAGGAGGACTCTAGTGCCATATTTTGGTTGTCTGTTCAGTTTGCATTTGAAAGTTGGTATCCCATAATTCCAGTGGGTGGGGGATACACAATTATGTATGCTAATTTTATGTTAATCAGCGTACAGATTTGTACCTATTTTTCATGGGCCTTGTCCAGATTTTTGATGTTTCCAGGTTGAGAGGTGTGGTACTGGCCCAGTAATCAAGCAGCCTCAATCCTCACCACTAGCACCAGTGAGGGGTGTACACATTGGGAGGATAACAAGTACACACACAGTAAAGTACAATTTCACTTAAGAGCACACAGAGATCAGAGTCAGTCTGGGGCTGGTTTCTCCCTTTCTGCCCAGGTCCCCAATAAGACTCCTCACTGGCACAGCTATAGGGTTCAGATTTCAGCTGAGTTGTCAAGACAAAACCTCCAGCACCCTCTCTGTCCAATCAGTGCTTCATGTCCCTGACCAAGTAGCTGACACACACACACGCACACACACACACACACACACACACACACACACACACACACACACACACACACACACACACACACACACACACACACACACACACATACACCTTGAGATTTGAGTTATATATAAACACACAGACACTTCTAGGGAAGGCTGGCACAGGTTCTCCAGCTATGCCCCCTTTTGCCTAGAATATACGGTAGTACCAGCTGCCACAAACCACTACTATTAGCTACTATAAAGGCCCTTACCAAAGGGTGTCCAATTCTACTGTGCAATGTTATTATCCAATTGCTAAGTGTGGCTGAGACTTGAAGGCTATTTAGGAATGGCTTATACAGTATCACCAAATACATGCATGTACTTTAAGAGCTTAAATTATCTCTACACAAAACAGTCACAGTTAAAAAGTTTAAATATATTTAATAATAAATAAAAACACAAGACAATACTTGTTAGTTCAACACAGTGACAATAGACAGTTCAGAAATCATATTAAATATATTAAAACAACATTGTAGGACAGTCTGACATAACTATAGAAAACAGCTAGACTAATGTTACTATTTCTATCTATCTCTAAGAGAAATCACAGTTCTAAATATCTTACTTACAGAGCAAAGCAAAGTGCTGGTGAATTAATGTGTTCAGGTTCAGACACAAAGACAACATGCTCTACTTTCTTTCTCATTACTGCTGAGTCATTTCAGATTATGTCATTGTTGTCACTTCTGCTGAAATTTCCCAGGCTCACAGAATTCAAAATTTTAACATTTGTTTGTGATCTGCACCTGCCAGGAAGCCACAGCAATAAAAGACACTTTACATGTGGAACCTAGTAATTATCTTTGTCTTAGGACAATAGAAGAAATTTCCAGCTGCAGTCATCCTGTCTCTGAGCTTGCAATCACACAGAATTGTAGAATTCTTTACTTATCAGTTTTCTTCCAGCAGGGTGCACTGTGGTTTCATTTTTGAAGTTGAGCAGATAACACAGTTTTCTTACATTTGTCAAACAAGTCTGTGGATCATATTAATATTTACAATGACATGGAATTATTTACAAAATTCTATCTAGCTGAGCTGGCAGTCCCTCAGTTTTTCACATCCCCCCGAGAACTCAAACTAGTTTTTCAAGTGTCCCTTGAGAAACATTGCTTGAAAAGTTGAGTCTATCTGGGTTGACCTTACCCCATTCCCTGTCTTCAGACCCCATCTGCGTTGGCATTGCTAACCCCACTGCGCTGCTACACAGACATATATGCTTGCAACCCTAAGCTCCATCTTAGCAACTTGGCATTTTGCTGGCTGGCTCGATGTAACCATGTTAGAGGATTGTGATCTGTAACTACAGTGAATTTCCTTCCATACAAATAAGGCTGAAGTTTCAGCAGTGCCCACACCATGGCTAGACACTCCTTTCCACAGCTGCATAGCATTCTTCCCTGAGTTGGAGCCTACAACTGAGATAAACCACTGGGTGCTCTTCTTCCTTTGAAGATATCTGACTAAGTACAGGCCGAAAACCCATGGTCCAAATTATCCACCTGCACAACAAATTCTTCGCTGTAATCTGGACTAGCTAACACAGGGGGTCCTACCAAAGCTTTAAACTTCTGGAATGCCTGTTTACATGCTGAGGTCCACACTACCTTATCTGGCCTGTTTTCACTTGTCAGGTCTGTGAGGGGAGCAGCTATGGTACTCTTAAATGGGGACGGACTTTCTGTAGTACCCTGCTGTCCCTAAGAATGCCCTCACCTGTTTTTTGGTAACAGGTGCAGGCCATGCCTGAATGGCTTCCACCTTGGCAGGTTCTGGCCTGATCATACCACTCCCCACTCTATGTCCTAGGTAGGAGACCTCTGCCATACCCACCTGATATTTGCTGGGCTTAATGGTCAACCCTGCCCTCTGTAGTCTGCCCAGCACCTCCATGAAATGCTGAAGGTGCTCTTGCCAGGAATGGCTGTAGATGGCAATATCATCTAGGTAAGCAAGGGCAAAATCTCCTGCTCCTGCTAGGATATGATCTACCAGTCTCTGGAAAGTCACAGGGGCAATTTTTTCTACTTTCAAAACAACTGCTATTTACAGATTAAAGAAACTGCCATAGGGGGCCTCCTTTGCCCCCATATATGCCAATCTCTTTATGGCCTATATTGAGGAACAACTGATTTATGATAGGGCTCATAACATCTGCATTGATGAGATCGACATTTGGATGACTGTTGGTTAATATGGAGGTCAGATACAGAATATCTTCTTGAATGATAACAAATGGGGTATTCACTTTACAGCTACTTTTGACATTTGACATGGACATAATTAATTTTCTGGATGTATTAGTAACCAGAAATGCTGATCATACTTTAACATCTGAGGTTTATCGTAAACATCCCCAGTTCAACTCCTTACTCCGTGCTACCAGCTTTCATCCGCCTCACATATTCAGAAACATTCCAAAGTCACAGTTTCTACATATCAAAAGGATATGTTCGGATGCAGCCACTTATCATTCTTATGAGCAAGATTTAGTTATGAGTTAGGCAGAGGGGCTACAAGAGAGGAGGCATCTATCAGGCCAAACACTGGGCATCCAATCAGGACAGGACCAACTTACTTCAGTATAGGGACAAAATATCAGGTAACAATTCACAAATCAGATTAATTACCTATGGAAGAAATACGGATGTCTTACTCAATAGTGTCCGCAGGCACTGGAATATCTTATTAGCAGATACCAGTCTATGTGAAATTTTAGATGATGCATGTCATTTTTCATTTAGAAGGGGCAAAAATCTTGACTCATACATGAATCATTATAAACATGTGCATACATCTGATATGCACTCAATACAGACAACACTAGAAGGTGGGTTTTACAAGGTTGTTTTCCATATGGTCATTGTACCCACTGTAAAAGGATATTGAAGACCCACGAATTTACTAGTAAAAATACTGGACAAGTGTTCTCATTTTTTGCAAATTGTCAGTCAGATTGCCTCATTTATATGGCCACTTGCAGCTGCTCTGCTTTTATGTGAGACAGTCCTCAAAACCAGTCAAATTTAGGATTTCAGAACACATAAGTAATATCAGGGTCAAGAAACCAACAAATGCTTTATATAAACACACTGAAAAACATCATAATGCAGTCTTTAACTTTACAATTATTGATAAAATACAGGGTAACAGAAATAATAAATCAGGTTGGCATCAATTATTGAACAATAAAGAGAAAAAAATGGATCATCAAACTTGGTGCTTTATTCTCACCAGGACGTAATGAATATTTCTCATGTGTTGATGGAAGCAGTTTTCTTATCTAGCCTCTAGTGGTGATACAATATAAAAGGAGAATGGTTGCAACTAGAATTTACAACACTGATGAAGGCTTGTTAAACTTACAGCTGAAACCGGTCTGTTTTGTTCTTCTACTTTATAAAAATAAATTTTCTTCCATGGTTTGCTGGCTCTGTATTTTTTGTTTTGCGCAATTTTCATCCCAAAGGGCATCTTTGTGAACTCATACAAGCCAAAAGGTGTCACAGAGGCTGACCTCTCTCTAGCACTGGGAGTCAAGGCCACCTGCCAATAGCCCTTGGTAAGATCAATGGTGGTAATATACTTATCCCCACCTAGCTGCTCTAGGGCTTTATCTGTCCTAGGCATGGGGTAAGCATCTGACTCTGTGTGACTATTTAATTTCCTGTAGTCCACTCAGAACCTGGTGCTGTCATCCTTCTTTGGCACAAGCACCACTGGGGAGGCCCAGGGACTGTTGGACTCCTGAATTACCCTAGTTCCAACATCTCCTGTATCTCCTCCCTCAGAGTCTGTTTGACTCTCTCAGGCACCCTATAAGGGGCCTGCCTAATAGGCCTTTGGGGTCCTGTATCCATCTAGTGCTGCACCAGGTGGGTGCACCGTGGTTTCTCAGAGAACTTGTCCCCAAACCCCTGTAGCACTGCTTGGATTTCTCAAACCTGGGTAGGAGATAACTGCTGGGACATTGCTACCCCTTCCACTGAGGTGTCAGTCTGAGCCTCACTGAGATCAGTCACCAGATCTCCCTCAGACTCCTCCTGCAATCCACTGCAAATATTCTGCACAAGGGCCTCCCTATCATGGTAAAGTTTGATCATGTTAACATGGTACAATTTGTCCTCCTGCCTCCTGCCTAGCAGTTCCATCATGTAGTTAACATCACTGAACTTCCTTACCACCGTCCCTCCCAGGCTGCCTAGAGCTTGTTGTGTCTGACAGCAATGAGAACCATTACTTACTGCCCTACAGCATACTCTCTAGCTCTTGCATTCCTGTCACACCAGACCTTTTTCTGCTGTTGGGCTTCTGCCAGGTTCTCCTGGGCCAAGCCCATGAGTTCCCTGAGCCTTGTCTTGAGGTTTAGGACATATACCACAACAGACTCCTGGTGAGATTCACACTCACCCTCCCACTCATCATGATTTAAGTTTAGAGGTCCTCTCCCCCTATGCCCATACAACAACTCAAAGGGTGAAAAACTTGTGGATCCCTTGGGAACCTCTCTGTAAGCAAACAACAGATGGGGCAAATATTTGTCCGACTCCCTCTTAAACTGGTCTTCAAATGCCTGTAGCATGGACTTGAGTGTAGAGTTTAATCTCTCAACAAGACCATTAGTCTGGGGATGGTAGGGGGTGGTCTTCAGGTGCTTCACCCCACAGTACTTCCACAGACAAGCCAGCAGATCTGACATGAAATTGGCACTTCTGTCAGTCAGTATTTATTGTGGGAAACCTACCCTGCTGAAACTCTAACAAAGCATTTGCCACCTTTTCTGCCTTAGTAGAGGACAAAGCCACTGCCTCGGGGTATCTTGTAGTATAATTTACTACCACTGGGATATACCTTTTCCTTGTGGAACTTGGGGTACTCAGAGGCCCCACAATATCTATAGCTACCCCCTGAAATGGCTTCTCAATCACAGGTAAAGGCATCAAATGAGCTTTCACCTTGTCTCCGCCTTGCCTACCTTTTGGCACTGCTCACAGGTCCTGCAGTACCCTGTTACATCTCTGGAAATCCCAGGTCAATAAAAGTTCTGCATACTACGTCTCTTTGTATGTTTTATGCCCATATGACCTGCAAAGGGAATATCATGAGCTATGGCTAGAAGTGCCAGATGGTAGGCTCTAGGCACTACCAACTGTTGCATCCTCTCACCATCTAGCCCTCCCTCAGGGGTCTGCTGTCTATACAGTAACCCTTTGTTCCAGTATACAGAATCCCCCTTTCCTTGAAAATCAGGTGTCTCAATGGCTACCTCTCTCAGGCTTTGTAATGTAGGGTCCGAGTGCTGAGCCTGTCTCAACTCTCTCTTTGTAACCCTTCCCAGCTCCCCTTCCACAGAAAGTCTGGTATTCTTTGACAGCAGTGCCTCACTGTCAGCCTGGGTACTACTACTCATTTCTACCTTTGGAGTCACTCTGTCCAAGGAAACATCAGTACCCACAAGCAGCTGTGTCTCACCTTCTCACTGCTACAGGGTAGCTCCCTCATTGAAGTAACCACTTCACCAGTCATGGCTGCAAGTATGCAGTCTGTCTGAGTCTCCCCCCCCCCCCAGGCTACCAGACCCACATGATTGTCTCCATGCCTGACTGCATGTAACTGCATAAACACATGGTAGTGCCTCATCAAAATCCTTCCCTATCAGGACATCTGCAGGATGGTAGTTTGGTACCCCTGTTGTCTCAAGACAAACTACTATTGGCATTTTGTCTTTCCCACTTACTGCTCTCCCACCTTTTATTCCTCTCCTTGCCTCCGTGGACATTTATATGCCACATGGCCCCACTGGTTGCATTCAAAACATTTAACCCTAGGTCCTGGACGTGTACTTGGACTAGTGGCATCCCCTGCTACTGGCAGATTCTATTGGGGCTGTCTGAGCTGCCCATCATGGATTTCCTTAGGCCCATGAGCAGCACTAGGTGTCCCTTTCCTGTGCAGGGATGCCCTGTTTGGTAGGTATAGGTCTCCCTTCTTCTCCAACTCATCTACAGTAGAGCTTTATCTATCAGCTAACCAGATCCTAATGTTTCAGGCAAAGTGCTAAGGGCTTGTTCCCTCACCAAAAGGTCTGCAAACCCTTCAAAAGTGGTGACCTGACATCCACTCACCCACCTATGAAAATAAGTGCTCAGTTCAGCAACATATTCACACACATTTTCACCTGCCTTGCGTCTATGCTCATGAAACTTTTTCTTATAAGCTTCAGGTGTTAGCTTAAAAAATTCTAGCAAACAATTCTTTATAACATTATAATTTAAAAAGTCATTGTCAGACAATTTGGACAAAATAGTTACAGCTTTACCATGGAGTAAGGGGCTCAGGAACCATACCCAGAGCCCTTGGTCAACATTATACTGTTTACATACCCTCTCAAACATATGAATGAAATTAACAAAATTATTCCCCTCTGTAAACTGTGGAAGAAATTCACTGACTTTTGTTGCTTCTAGGTTTCGGTTACTCCCATCCCCATTACCTTCATGACTCTGGCAAAGAGTCAACATCTCCTTTTCATGTTGCCTCAGCCTCTCCTTCTCCTCAGCTTCCAGGTGTAGCAGTTTCTCATTTTCCTCACTCTCTAAATACCTCAGTTTCTCTGCTGCTTCGATTTCCAAATGCTTGGCCTCCAACTCAAGTCTCTTTAGCTCCAGATGGATTTTTAAGTCCTCTGCAGAAAGGTTGAGCTGTCCATTCTCTGAGTGTTGTACATCTCCATGGCCAGTCTGATCATCCTTCTGGTTGCTATTTTCTGATATAGCTATGACCAAAGCTGCAATCATGTCTGCCTTAGTCAGGTTTCCATGCAACAGTCCTTTAGCTGGCTCCTTGTCAGCTTGCCATACTCCTCTTCTGACATGCTTGCCTGCTCTCCCTAACTAAGCTAACAAAAGAAATAAAACAATTGTGATCTGAACTCTGAATGTTCACTGCATGGCTGATCTAGAGTACAAAAATACCTTCAGTGATCACTGTACACAAGCTACAGGAATTTACTATCCACACCACTACAAGCCAATTAATATGTGATGTGGCTAGCTCACCACTATCAAACAATTAATATTTGATGTGGATATCCCATCACTACCACCAATTAATATTTGACACCCGTGCAATGGGCCAGTAATCAAGGAGTCTCAATCCTCACCACTAGCACCAGTGAGGGGCATCCACATTGGGAGAATAACAAGTACACACACAATAAAGTAGAATTTCCATTAACAGCACATGGAGATCATTGTCAGTCTGGGAATGGTTTCTCCCTTTCTCTCCAGATCTCCAACAAGACTCTCCACTGGCACAGCTATAGGGTTCAGATCTCAGCAAAGTGGTGAAGCCAAAACCCCCAGCACCCTATCTGTCCAACCAGTGCTTCGTGTCCCTGACCAAGTAGCTGACACATGCACACACACACACACACACACACACACACACACACACACACACACACACACACACACACACACACACACACACACACACACACACACACACACACACACACACACACACACACACACACACACACACACACACACACACACACACACACACACACACATACACTTTGAGATTTTAGTTATATATAAACACACAGACACTTCTAGGGAAGGCTGGCACAGGTTCTCCAGCTATGCCCCCTTCTGCCCAGAATATACGGTAGTACCGACTGCCACCAACCACTACTATCAGCTACTATAAAGGCCCTTACCAAAGGGTGTCCAATTCTACTGTGCAGTGTTATTATTATCCAATTGGTAAGTGTGACTGAGACATGAAGGCTATTTAGGAGTGGCTTATACAGTATCACCAAATACATGCAAGTACGCTAAGAACTTACATTATCTCTACACAAAACAGTCACAGTTAAAAGGTTTAAATATATTTAATAATAAATAATAAAAACAGAAGACAATACTTGTTAGTTCAACACAGTGACAATAGAGAGTTCAGAAATCATAGGAAATACTTTAAAACAACACTGTAGGACAGTCTGACATAGCTATAGAAAACAGCTAGACTAATCGTACTATTTCTATCTATCTCTAAGAGAAATCACTGTTCTTAATATCTTACTTACAGAGCAAAGCAAAGTGCTGGTGAACTAATGTGTTCAGGTTCAGACACAAATACAACATGCTCTGCTTTCTTTCTCAGATAGTCCTTAAATTGATGATACACATTATTGCTGAGTCATTTCAGATTACATCATTCTTGTCACTTCTGCTGAAGTTTCCAAGGTTCACAGAACTCAAAATTTTAACATTTCTTTGTGATCTCCACCTGCCAGGAAGCCACAGCAATAAAAGACACTTTACGTGTGAAACCTAGTAATTATCTCTGTCTTAGGACAATAGAAGGAATTTCCAGTTGCAGACATCCTGTCTCTGAGCTTCAGATCACACACAGTTGTAAAATTCTTTACTTATCAGCTTTCTTCCAGCAGGCTGCACTGTGGTTACATTTTTGAAGTTCAGCACACAACACAGTTTTCTTATATTTGTCAAACAAGTCTGTGGATCATATTAATATTTACAATGACATATAATTATTTACAAAATTGTATCTAGCTGGGCTGGCAGCCCCTCAGTTTATCACACAACCTGTGAATTAGGATTAGTACTTTGGTAAGCCTTGGCCTCACTCTCATTCATGGTAGGTGACTAATTTCCACTCTTGTAGAGCATGTATACTGAAGGTGGATGACAACTGATAGTCACTGAGAAGTCATCTCAGATACATTAAAGTGTACCACACATCTGTGAATTAATTGCTGGCCCCAGATCTTCTCTTTCAATTTTTATTTTTATTTGTTATTTATTTACCTATTTATTTGCATCTTTTTCTCTCTCTCCATCCTCCCAGCTTTGTCTCCAGTACATGATAAAGCTTCCCTTGTGAATGACTAGGTAGGTGCTCGGGAAGCTTGCTGTCTTCTTGAATTTATGGATTTGGTACTATAGTACTAAAAGTCTAGATATTTTTTCTAGTTTATTATATATTTATCTGCTTTGCAAATGTAGTGTATAGTGCTGCCTCTGACATAAACTATGACATTTATAAGACATTTAAATAGTAGGAGAGCTTTCAGTGACTTCGAGGACAATATTGTGATGTAGAATAATGATGTATAAACTGCTGTTCGGGAGCTAACGTCCAGCCAGTTTACTTCCCCTGTCCTTTATATGTAATGTTAAAAGATGCACAACAAGCCAATTCTCTCAGAGAAAGGGATAAAGCACTGCCCGCCCCATCAGTGACTCAGGTTCAAACATCAGTCCACTTGCTGGCGTAAGCAGCCAAGGAGATGAGAGGGAATGACCAATGAAAGTATGTGGTGACACAGTAAATGCATCTGTATCACATGACAAATTATCTAAGAAAGTAAACAGTACAAAACTGTTTAAAAAAAAAGCATTTTTTCGAGGAGAGGCTGTTCCGCTGCTCACATTCACCTACAAGTCTAACTGTACTAAGACTGACGTAACTCAGCTTTATTGAATCTTGATTGAGGTAACTCAGCAGTATTGGATCTTGAATAATTCCTTACCCATAATGTTCAGCAACCTCAAATTTAATATAATTAAAACATACAAACAAAAAAGATTCAGTGTGTTACAAATCTGATGGCACAGTATAGCATTCAATGTAGTGAAACACCAGGCTCCTAGCCAGCTCTGGCTTGTTGTACTAAGTGGAAGAATGTGTCACATGTATGCATGAAGGATGATGCCATGCTGTGACCTGATGTTTTCTGTGCTTCACCAGATTATTTAATTTGAAACTTTGCCGTCAGTGGCCTCCTTCTCTGTATGCCTTTGCTGACAAAGCATTTCTATATAAGTAAATATCAAAACATGTTACACACTACATTTTTTAAGACAAAATGAACAGCTTTTTCCGTATAATCAAACATGTTTTCAGTTTTCCTTCTACTTTTTTTTGATTCATATAATGTAATCATTAAGTTTAAACACAATTTTCAAAAGCTGATAAAATGTAAAATGATAGACCTGAGATTTCAACTTACATTTAAATGGCCTACTCTGTTCAGTCGTGCTGTTAATTTCACCACAAAGGTCAGTGATGTACAAAACACAACAAAACTTGAAATGAGGTCCACTATTTGCAGAGCAAGGTGATACCACTCATAAAGGTGTGGATCTTGACACACTGTTGAGGAAGTGGAATAAGGAAAGGGAAACCGAACTGCATAGGCAACATAATTTGTTCCAGCAATCCCAGCAAAGGAATAGTAACAGTATGGGCCAATAAGAATAGACACCAATGCAACAGTGAATTGAACAGGGGCTGCTACGGTGCTGAGTATGGCAAACATGTAGCTGGCTTCCCACTGAAAGATAAAAACAAGAAAGACTTGTTGGTGCCATTACCAAACAAATTTAAACGATACACCTTAAATTCTATGCAAAAAAAAAATAAAAATAAAAATAATCACATTCTTATTTCTAACGCAGGATACATACTAAGTATCCATGTTCTATATACAAAGCTATAATACTGAGCCAAACATCATTGAGACAAATGGTATCACACCTCAAAAGATATAACAATCTTTATTTCTAAATAAAATCCAGTTCAGAAAACAGAGCTGTTATGCAAAGCTATTAAATTCAGATCAGAAAAGAAAGCAGTTATGCAAAAACAGGGTATAATGCAACAGGAGAACTTGCCCCAGAGCAAGAAAGGGTAGGATTTGAAAGTCCTTGAGTATATGTTCTTCATGAATGACAAAGAGGGAAAGAATGGAGGTCGAATAGTGGTCCACATGAACTAGGGCATCGAATGTGAGTTCAAGGAGGAGATGGAACAGCATTCATTGAAAGCAATGCAGCAGACAGAGACATACGTTAGAGTGAGCTCTCCAGTTATTAAGGCAGAGGAAGTTAGAACCGTTGGTAGATTGATGCAGTCTATCTGCCCATAGACACATCAAGGAGTATAAGGGAATGGGTAATAAATAAAGGAGTGGGTTAGGATGAGGATGATTGCACTCATGATGATCAGAATCTGCCAGAACCAGACTGGGAGATTCTGAGCTTCAAGACACAGAAGGACTAGCTGATGATTGCAGATAAGTTCAGCAAACTGATGTAGACTTCACCAGAAAGGACAGGACTCTGGCTGTGGTCCTAACCATGGTGGAAGGTCTTAGGGATACCTACATCAAGGTACCTTTCTCAGCTGTCAGCACTCACCTTGGTGGTTTGACAGGGAGGATAAGAATAATAAAGGCAAAGATAATGGCCTGTGATTTAAAGGGAATGGCTTATACAGAGCCAGAAGTGAGAGACAAAAATGATTTAAGTATAATGAAAGAGAAGGCAACATGTATGAATGGGTCAGGAATGCATTACCCTGAGCTATGTATAAGCTTTTAAAGAAGGGCAAAAGATAAAAAGAGAATTAGGTGAGTGATGCCATACATAAATGTGAGGCAAGTGGCTAGGTAAAAGAAAGAGCCCTGAACAAATAGGAGAGAGGGGCTGAAAGGTGCACAGACACAGTCTAATAAGGCAAGCAGAAAAACAAAATAAGGAATTGAAGTCAGAACAGATGGAAGTCAAAGCAGAGTTTGCATAATGGATCAAGAAAGGAAGCAATATGTTCTATGCAATGCAGAAAACAGAAGGGAAGGAGTGACAGGAATGGTCAGGAAGACAAAAGTGGAACAGAGGTGACAGAAGGCAGGGAAAAAGCAAAGGTCACGAATAGATACTTTGTTTCAGTCTTCATAATGGAAATGGAAGGGAGGGTGCTTGCAGAGCTGTCAGTAAGGCAGAGATGGGATATCACTAGATGGGTATTGGAAAAGGGAACTGACAACACAGAATAAAGCATAAGAATCAGATGGGCTACTTTCCATTGTTCTCAAGCATTGTGTGCTGCTGGATAATCTCCAACATACCAGTGGCCAATGCCAAAGTTTTAGGAGAGGAAGACAACAAGAGTAATACTTGTAGTACAAGGGTGGGAGAGCAAGAAACACCCATGAAATTAGAACACTGTTAGCCTAACATCAATTGCAGGAAAAGGTATAGAAAGAATCCTAAGAGGAAAACTACTATCCAGAGCAAAAGCCAGTGCACATTTATAGCCAGAAGAAGTTGCCATTCAAACTTGATCCAAAATCATGACTGCTCTACAAAAGAGCTTACCAAAACAGTCCAGATATATATGTTCTACCTAGATTTCACCACTGGCTTGGTCAAGCACTGGTGGCTACCATGAAAACTGCAGTGGTGGATGGTAGACTCACTCAGGACTGAGGAACCATATTGCTGCATAGTTGAAGGGTAAGAGAGACAGGCAGACAGACCTGTGGTGAGAAGAATGAAGTCAAGTGCAAGGAAGTGACAAATTTAATACCCCAGGGAACAGTCCTGAATCCAGGGCCTCATGTCAGACATATCTTAAAAAAAAAAAAAAAAAACACGTGGAACAACGTCTTTGCTGATGACACAAAGATTGGTGCAGCAGTGGATGTTTGTAAGAATTATTTGTGAAAGGCTTTGTAAAAGCTCTACACATGGGCAGAAAGCTGGCTATTGTAATAATATAAATGCAAAGTACTGCACCTGGGGGATTTTTGTCAATAGATTGACAACACTTCAGTCAGACATAAATTCACCAAAATATTTAGCCAAAAGCACTATCAACATAACTCAAAGTAAATATTTTTTGCAAGGGGGCAAGCTCTCCTCCTGCATTTAAATGTGTGTTCTAAGAGATTGCACAATAATGATGAAAAAAAAAAAGAATTCTGCACTATTTCCAAAAGTTTTTTCAGCTAAACATTTTCAATCAAGTTGCGCTTGAACAAACTGCCATCAACTCACTGACACACTACCGATTTAGGCTTCAATGCCCTTGTGAAGTATTAGCTTGTAGAAATGGAAATAACAGCAACAGTAAATGAAAAGGTTCTCCGGGTATGTTTCACAGTTGGAGCAGAGTGAGTTGTTTCAGCAGCAAACAAAAGGATGGGATACATCAATGGGATGATACACTCCAGAAACAAAGGTACAGTGTTTAGCTTTACTTTCAGAGGCAGCTTGTAGTGGTAACCTGCTGGGCTACAGCCCCTCCAACCTGATTTTTAACATTTTATTTATGTATGTGTGTATGTGTGCATGCATGCACTTATATATATTGTTTTTATTTTTTATTTGCAACAGTCAACTTTTCCATTTGGGAAAGCAGAACTCCTACAACTGCATACTGAACATGTGTGGAGTTCAGATTTGTGCAAAAAATAGAGAGGTTGTTCAAACAGGCTGTTTTTTTTTTTCTTTTTCTAGGTATATGCCCCAATAGTGAATGTGGCAATTACACCTCATTAGTCATCCTCCTGCCATTTCTGGGCTTAGGGGTAAGAATTGTGCTTTAATGGTAACTGCTTGGGTTGCTAGACTTAAGAACAATTTGCCATTTCCCATTTGGTTCAGACTGCATCAGATAAATTGTACCAAAGGAGCCCTGAAAACAAAAATTAAAAGAGCAGTCAAATTGTTGTGTATGGAGAAAGCAATGTAGAAGTATGGGGAACACATGTTGTTATTAATATTTTTTAATTAAATAATACTCTGCTGTGCTGTGTGATCCATGTTGATGATGACTGTTTATTCTGTTGAACGGTTAGTGCCAGCCAGTAGGACATAATTCTTTTATACAGCTGAGTTGAGTTAACACTGTGTGTGTGTGTGTGTGTGTGTGTGTGTGTGTGTGTGTGTGTGTGTGTGTGTGTGTGTGTGTGTGTGTGTGTGTGTGTTATAGAGACAGCAATGTGTAAGCATGAGGGTGTTAATTAAACAATAACCTACTGTGCTGTGTGATCTTTGTTACTCACCTCTTGAACTATAACTGTCAACCAGACATTAAGATGCTTTTTAATTTTTATAGAGTTAACACTTTGTATGGAGTTGCAGTGGGTTGTCTATCTGATAGCAATAAGATGACATACAGGATTATGACCATTGTTTGTGTATTTATTCATTCATTTGATCACAGATATATGGTTTCTATATAGTCTTTAAGGTGTCTGTAATTGTTGGACCATACCTCACTACCATACTGAATTCCTTGGACTCTCCCAGTTTTGAGGCTAAAATAATGGGGTGCCATGAATTCCTGAGTGGCCCCTTCAAATCACAATTTTTTATTTATTTACAATTTTCCATTAATGCTGACATTATCACCCATCTCCAGCATATCCCGCAATGCCATCAGCATGCAGGGGTGTGCATGATCACGTTAGCATTGTGAGAACATGCCTGACCCCTGACTGCTTGTCAGAGAGCTTTAAAAAAAAGTTGTTTATAGGAAATTATGACCACAGGCCCACCCATGACTTGCGGCAGCCAATGAAAGAGGACATCACTTCAACTTGATGACCCGACTAGACAACTTCACATCAAGAGTCCAGCTTTGTGTTTTAGGTGCTCGTTGCTACTGACAAAAACCCTACATCCCTATATCAGAACACCCATTTATAGCTAATACAGCCATAACAGCACCTAAAATTCATTTCCCAAAGCAATTTTTGTCTACTCTCCTGAGTCATGATATAATTTGATGTAAACTGTAAGTGAGCATTCTGTGCACTTGCTCAGGATTTTGAACACTGTCCTGTTTTGGACTTTATGGCCGAGGGAAAATAGTTGCCTAACCTATCAGATGTTTATAAGAACACCAAGTCATTGAATGGTAGGGCTGTTTCTGGAATGCAGGATTATGTACAGGTTTTTATATAGACGAGTAGCTGAACTGAAGAGTGATCGAAAGTCTAACTTTTTTGTTGTGAAGAAAAACAGGCTTGACTAAAATTGAGTGGACCTTCAGGTAGGAGTGATTACTGAGCAGCAAATTGAAGGGTTGTTGTTAATACTGTGCATGTTATTGCTAGTCTGTGCCAGTGGCAGTGGGGTATGAAAACAACCGCAAAGAAGAACTGAACCAAATGAGCTGAGACAGTTTTATCATATAGGAAACCTGAAATAACTGCCAGGATACAGCTGGAAGGAGGGAACATTCTATAAGTGGGAGGGACACAGTGGTATGACAAAAAACCTTCTAAAATGAAGAAGTAGGATAGTAGAGCCACATATGATTATAATATTGTTTTGTTTTTTTGTTTTTTTGGAAAGCATGAGTCAGTGATTATGTTCTGGGTTCTTAATGTTTTACTGTTGTTTTACATTTATGGGAAGTCAAATGGTAGATTTGGCATGGTATCTTTATAAGAGAGATGTGGCTGGCATAGTAGTCTTCCAAAGGTAAGTATAACTTGTCCAGGAACTTCAGAAACAAGGATACAATGAGTCATAGCCAGGTTTCTGTGAGCCTGTGCCAAGTTGTAAACCAGACTATACAATCTTCCAGAGTATTGTCCCCCATGTTCTGGGAACACTTACATTTTTGGTGATAATAATTATGTGAAGCTGTTCATTCCTCAAGTAAACAAATCACAAAATTGAAAGATGGATTCATAACCTTACACGTTTAGGATCACAGTAGTTGAGCAAATATGTATATACACATATGTATGTGTGTGTGCGTGTGTGTGTTGTATATTCCCCAGAAAAGGCAATAGTAAAATTGCATGTTATTTTCAGAACTGAGTACTCTTATCTTTCAGGTGGGAGTAAATGAGGATAAATGACAATAATTTGTACTAAGAAAATGACCAAATATGTTAGGCATGGAAATAGAATTCACGATAGGCATGATTTTGTTTTTAATGTTGCTTTAGCAGTGAATTTTAATGTTGCAAGTAAATACCAGATGCAGTCACTAAGCAACATAATTTAATCCTTCTTCATGTTTGTGCATGATCCTTTCATAAGTGGACTAGTGTGGTGGGTAATAACAAACTGAGTTGTTAGCTAGAGTAATATCATATGAGGTACGCTACAGTATGACCTGGAGTTGTATGGGTCAAGGAATACTTTGGTTGGAGCATGGGTTAGAACAAGAAACTTTGCAGTGTTTAGAAAGTAACAAGGCGTTAAAGCTATATTCCTAAATTTAGATGAACATAAGTACTTTGCTTTATTCCCTTCTGCATAAATCAGACAGCAAAGACCTTGACAACATATGACAGTAATTATGTAGAACAGCCTGCAAATGTTAAATTTTTGCTTTCAACTTTTCATGAATAGATTTTGGTTTAATATTTTGTCTGTTCTTCAATTTGCATTTGAATGTTGATATCCCACAATTCCATTAGAGTGGACAGAGTTATGTAATTGTATATGCAAATTTTATGTTCATCAGCATCCAGATTTTTGGCTCATTGCACCTACTTTTCAAGAGTTTTTGTCCAGAGTTTTGATGTTTCCAGGTTGAGAGGTATGTGTTAGACACATCTGTGGAGGTTGTAATGGGTTGCACTAAATGTGCTTGATAGCAATAATCTAAGATACATTACTTTGGCCATTATTTATTTATTTATTTGGTCACAATCAGACATCAGAGGGTATAAAGTTAATAAACCGTCTGTAATTGCTGAGCACATCTGTGTATATATGTGTCTATGTGTGTTTGTGTGCATGTGTATATGTGTGTATTTGTGCAGGGGGTTGTAGTGGGTTGCATTATTTTGGTCTTATAGCAATGTGCTAAAATACATTAATGTAACCATTTATGTATTTATTCATTTGTTTGATCACAGTCATATATCTGTGTTGTACAGTCTTTAAAATGGCTATAACTGGTGGGCACATCTTTGCAAGTACATACACATGTATGTGTGTGTGTGTGTGTGTGTGTGTGTGTGTGTGTGTGTGTGTGTGTGTGTGTGTGTGTGTGTGTGTGTGTGTGTGTGTGTGTGTGTTTTTGCACGAGTGTGTATGTGTTTGTGTGTGTACATTGTACACGTGTATTCATGCACAGTATGCATCTGACAGCAACAAGCTACAATTCATTACTGTAATCATTATTTATATCTTTATTTATTTGTTTGATCTCAAGAAGACATCATAGGTATCTACACTCAATAAAGTGGCTGTAGTTGGTATCAAGGAAAAAGCATGTTTATAAAACTGATTGATCTGTGTTGCTATTTGATCAGAGTTAAACAGTCATTGATCCGGCTTGTCAGGGCTACTGTGTGTTTGAGTAAAAGAAACTGACATACATTACTGAGATCATTCTTTGCATTATTATAATACTTATTATTATGTTTATTTGATATCAATCAGGCATCTGAAATGTATCAGTCAACTAAGTGACTACATTGGATGGGTACTGAGGTAGTTTGTGGATAAAAGTGATTATGTCTGCATTGTCTGATAAAAGTAAAGCAGACACTGACCTGCTATAATATAGCTCCTTTCCATTCAAATTAGCTCCATCTGTTCAATAGCTTCATACATCCCGCCCCCTTTTATTTAAAGTCACCAGCTGCACCAGTTTACTGCAACCTAGATAGGTTACTCCTTAATTACTTTGTGGACATCTATCAGTCAAACATTCATCCAAGGAAAGGGACACCATCCCGATTTAAGAGTTAAGAAGAAAACTACTAAATGAATGCAATGAATTGTGGGAAAGGATATGACAACAGACTAGCTGAGCTGGATTTTTTTTTTTCAGAAGAGACAGGAATAGGCAATGATGGCATCTAGCAAGACTGCTAAAAAGTCATGCAGAACAGAAAAGAGAGAGTGGATAGGACAGGAAGGGAATCTAGCAGCATGTTGGAGGACCTCCACTCCCTGAATCTATGAAAGCACCTCTATCTAGAGGAGGTAGTAAACTCATGGAATGGACTGTCTAAATGTTTGAAAGAGGAAGAATCCATAGAGCATTTAACAATGAATGACAGAGCAGGAGAAATGTTGAGGGGAAGGGAGGATGAAGGAGGGGTAGAATGTTAAATGCATTTAAAGGACAGAGTAGAAAATTGAATACATTCTGCCATCAAGCAAGTAGATTTAATGTAATCCTTCTACAATGATTCTGAATTTGTCTTCATGGAAAATAGCCTAAGACCCTGTTAAACCAAATACTTGATAAGGTAATTGTCCTTTGTTTTTTGGCATTAAATTTCATATTCATTTTGCAGGCTATTCTAGCTACCACAATACAGCATAAGTAGGTAGCAAAGTATAAGGAACAGATCCGAAGTACTGTCAATTTTAGGTAGTAACTAAATTATATAATTTATATTTATATAATTCATTGGCCACTAAGAATAATATGTGCACTATATACGAGCAATAGTTATCTCATGTAAAAACAAGCAGAAAACTTGTGTGGGGCCTTACTTTAGTCCTTCATATTGATTCAAAGAATGGTGTAACTATGTAATTCTTGTTAAGAAGTGAATTCATACTTTTAGCTCTGCAATAGACGTTCTGGAGGGTCAGAGTAACTCGATAAATGCATAAGTGGGTACTACAGTCCTGAAGTACTGTTCCTAAGATGGAATATTAAAATGAAGACTTACCCGTCTAATCTCTGTACTTCATCTGGAATCTAAAACTGTCATTACAAATAACCACAAAGGCACAATTACCAAAGAGTTCTGCCCAAAGTGCAATTTTTTTTAAACAGCAGTATATGCAGGTAAATTAAGATCTCCTCCGAACTGCCCATACATGTGCATGCCATGAGACAGCACATTTGTCTGTCATAGTTTGTGTGTGTGTGTGTGTGTGTGTGTGTGTGTGTGTGTGTGTGTGTGTGTGTGTGTGTGTGTGTGTGTGTGTGTGTGTGTGTGTGTGTGTGTGTGTGTGTGTTGTATGTCTAACAATGAGTTGATGTAACATCTGGAACAAGTTTAATTGTTTTATACCAAATTAATGCCAAGATAGGCTCCACCTGCCACAAGACTCTGACTGAACTGGATTAAATAAGAAACTGAAGAATGAATGAGTGAATGAATGAATGAATGAATGAATGAATGAATGAGTGAATGAATGTTGTATTACTCATGAACAACTGGCAGTGGCAGCTGGTGACTTCAAATCTAAGGAGGGCTGCAAGAGACAGCTGAGTGGGCGTGGTCAGCTAGAAAAGGGTGTGGTCAACTAGAAAGGGGTGAAGCTATGTTACAGTGGGATCAACCATGACCATCCTTACCAATTTACATAAAATAAGTACTCAGTCACTATTGTACATATTGAATAGTCTACCAACCAATACTAGACTAAAGCTCATTTCAGAGTTAATGAAGTGTTCATGTTCTGCTGTAACACCTATAATCTATGAAAAATCGATTGGTCTTCACTGCATGAAACTTTTATGACTAAACCCAATGTAGTAAGCATATACCATACTGTATGAAGTAATCTGCATTTTGTACAATGCCAAATGAAAAGTAAGGAGATTTAGATTGGTCTAACTGGACAGCCTCTTCATGCTGATCAAACAAAATGTGTTTGTTTTTTAAGACAAACAACACCAATGCATTTGTTTAAACATTTATGTTTGGTATAATTTATACAGTGCATTTTAGTACATTTTTTAAAAGAAAATCATCAGTCAGACAAAATCAATATAATATAAATAAATATTATCAGTGTTATTTACCAGGGATCTCCGAGTCCATTCTTCATATGACAACAGAACTAGTACACCCACAATCACTGCCTGCAAAACAAATTACATTGAGTAGTCTTTATTATACATGAGAGTTGTAATTTATATTAAACAGTTACACAGATAAAATTCTGGATAAATATATAATATAAATAGATTAGGCATGTACTATATAAGGGCTGTTTTCATTTTGTCAAAATTTGCAGTGTTATCAGATTTGCAAAGTAATTACACTCCTAAGTAAGTTTTGGATTGAATAAGCAAGCAATCATGCCCAATAGGGTGTGTGTTAATGTGTAATTAATGCTCACCCAGGGGTGTTGTGAGGCCTGACACTGCAGGAGGAGGGCCTTTACACCACTGGAAGGGCATTAATTACACATTAACACATACCCTGGAGGGCATGACTGTGCTTAGAGAATGGACTCACCATAACATTGTTGTGTTTTACTTTATATTGTTTATTACTATATTATTTTTTTTTAAAGACCATGCCCATGTAAGTACATATACCCCATTTTTCTAATTTAAGAACTGGCATGCTGTTGCTTTTTATTAAAACACATAGAAACCAAAGAAGAGAGCAGCATTTTTAGATTTTGAAGAAATAAGCAAAGAATAAAATTCAAAATGGAGGATACATATCAAAAATGAGTATAAACAATAAAACAGACTTCAAAAATATGAACTTATGGACAGTTTTGCAAAAAGTGTTTTTATCTCTGGCACTGTATGAGACTTCTTCAGAATTAAAGGCATTTAAGATTACATTCCTTAAATATATGATGGAAAAGGTGAACATCTAATAAAAATACAAGAAAATAATTTCAGTGGACATAATATTAAAATGAACTTCACTAAGACTGCACATATATACAAGCTTAATTGTCATCTTAATTTGCAGCTCTCTTTGCATTTTTTGTTGTTGACACTATGTTTACGTTTCTCTTATATAAATGCTAATTTGCCTTTCTTATCATCTTTTAGTTAAAAAATAACTGTATGGTATCCTTTAGAATTCCACCCACAGTGAGAGGCAGCTCAAAGTTTTGAATCCAAAGTCACCAGTTTTCAGTTAATTACCCTGTAGCTTCAGAAATATTAGTGGTTGTAATGAATTTATTCTGAGATTAAACTATTACATGCAATAATACAAAAATCAAGAGAGATTGAGAGCCTACTTCATGCTAACAAAAATGAACATTTCTGGCACCGAATATGGTGAACTGGTTCAGTGTTACAAATGTGAACATTTTGACACTGTGTTAGATGAAATATAAAGACAACAAACTCATTTTGGCTTTTATACTGTTAATATACAAACCACGCTAACATAAATGGACATTTCTGGCACCGAATATGGTGACTTGGTTCAGTGTTACAAATGTGAACATTTTGACACTGTATTAGATGAAATATAAAGACAACAAACTCATTTTGGCTTTTATACTGTTAATATACAAACCAATATTACTTTGGAGTTTAGTATATTAAAATTCAAATATATATTTTAGTCTTGTCTCTAAATATTACAAAGTATATATCTGACAGAGTCCCTATTTTGAGGCCATGAAGTTGAGTCTAACGGAAGTTATGTATCCTACTTCTGATACCATATATCTTCTGGTTAACATAGATATCCTTTTATGATGGTTAAATCTAACAAGCATATTAAAGAAAAAATAAAACCTGTTCTGGAATGTTTACATTCTGTTTCAATTCTTGATAAAAGGTTTGGGTGCCGTATACATTTATGCAATTAGAAATTTGCCTGCACATTTTTTTAAATCTTTTCCCAGGTTTATTTGCCTCAGCATTCTTATATATTATGGCATCTAAAAGGTAATGCTAAGGTCATCCAACTTCATTTTGAGCTCCTCTAAAGATTAATTAGTTTGAAATGTACATTCAAATAATGATGCTAAAGCTTTTTCTCACCCTTCCACAGCACACACACACAAACAAAATTACATAACTTTGAATAGACTAATGTAGTGTTTTGTATAAGTTTAGATCAGTTAAAAGTACCTCTGAGACATACAGACATTTGCACTACTTGGACCATAATACTTCCATTCCAGCATCTTCACTTTTTTATAAAATCATGCATAAAAAAAATCTTGGGTATCTTTCACACCTGGTATGTTGGCTCATTGAAGGATAAGTAGAAGCATTGCCTGTCTGTTTCTATGTTGTAATTAAGACTATAGTAGTTACATCTGCCTCATATAACAGACCCCAGAGGTGTTCCTCCAGCCTTGCCAAAGGGTAATAGGTAGCCATGCTGTCTGGGTTAATGAACTGTGCAGAAGTTGTGGTTCAAGCTGATTACAGGCAGATTTAATTTGTGGAGCCTAGGAATATGTTCCATGTAAGCAAAATTTCAAAAGAATTGTGGTGAAAGAACCCTGAGGTATAATAAAAAGAAGATTATCAAAAGTAACCTCAGTGGAAAAGGGGTGAGTCTGACAGAATACACAGAGTAGCAACAACATAAAATGAAAACACCATGAGATATTGCCACCTGCAACCTGCAATGGTGGTAAGAGACAGGTATATGCCTGCTAGTGTCCAAGGGTATTGGGGGATGTCTCCAGAGACAAGGATGTGGAAGTAAGTAGAGAGTAGAAGACAGAATATGAATATGAATGCTGATTTGCTGTATGAACTACGCTCCTATACCTATGTTCAGAGAGTGTGATTCTGGTTCAAGAACTGTTCTTTTGCTGTTTACACTTGGGAAAGATGCTTAACTGATTATTTCATTCTCCAGCCAACTGTATCCAATGGTTAACTAGAGTGCTATGTAGAAAGCAAGAGGAAGTGAAGAATAACAGGAAAAGAGAGGAGTAGCAGATGACAGACATTATGGAAAACTGAGGAACTGGTCTCTTTTTAATATGGTTAGCGGCCTTGTTGTTTATGCTCTCACTTACCTGGCAGTATGTGATTGATAGTTATCACCTGATTACTTAAACTGGTTTGGCTTTATCTAACAGTGTGGACAAGACACTTTGTAATGCATCCGCTTGGATTTAAGTGCGTGACAGTCTGCTGACTACTGATTGGATGACTTTGTTTATTTTTGGAAAGCAAATCCAAAATAATCAGTTTAGCTACTCTCATGATTTGAAAGTATGCTGCAAATTATTAATTGAGTGGTTGACTAGCAGCTTGCATAACCTTTATTTAGGTTTAGTTGTACTTTGGACAAATATGAAGAGTGTTCATGATTACTGGAAAAGAAAAATTACTTCAGGCAAATTATGTCACAGATTTAATTTGATGCCATGTATACATTTTTAATATTATCCTTAATTTTATTTACAAAAGCAAAATTATTTTACTCCATTTCTATTATTTATAGAGATTTTTAATCCTGGTATGGTGCTGTATATGTTACCTTTAGTATTCATCTGAAGTGACTGAATATAAATTGTTTAACTTATTAGCACTGTATATTGCTTTCATTCTGTGTAGTTAGATCCCACTATCTCATACAGTGGCAACAGTATGCTTAGCTAAGTATTTTTTTTAAATAGGTATATGTATGAATATACTTTGACATTATTAGTAGTATTATTATTACTACTTGTAACAGCCTAGAATTATTTAGTGAGTGAACTGCTATAGACTGTGTCAGAGCATGTTAAACTAAAAAATATTTAGAAATATTTAGTGAGCAGTGGTTGCAAATATTTGTGTGTACAATGCAGTTGTTACTTATTTAATTATACTTATAATAAAACAGTAGTAAAGTTAATAGTAGTAATAATAGTATTAACAGTATTATTACTAGAAATAAGACATATTTTAGTATGACATAGTATTATTTCAGTATACAGTTTATAAATTTCTCATTACTCATTACCTAACAGCATGTAATGCAGTTTGGGTAGTTAAGGAGCAATGCAAAACTCAGATTTCAGCCAAGCAAGAAATCTCTTTATTTAAGAACGTGAAAGACCAAGTGAAATAAACTTGTTTCACTTTGAGCTAAGGGACAGCTCTTACTATATTGGAGCGGACTTTATAGGTTCATAGGTTCATAGGTTTATACTAGGCTATCTGCCCTAAGGCATTTATAAGCCTAGCCCAAAGATTTGTGGCTTACGCCACCCCTTATGTTAAAAAATACTGTGCCCATTAGTTTGTTGTGCCTCTGTCCAGCAGTGACACAGAGATGATTCCCGGGGTAAACCTACGATCTCCCATCCACCGGTCAAGATTTCTCTTGAACAGAGCCAGCAAGGTGCTCTGCCTCACATGGACCGGGATTTTATTCCACAGCATAGGGAGTCTCTGGGTGACAAATCTATCCATCCAGCATGTCCTATTTATATCCGTGCTAAGGTTTAAGTCGCTGGCTGTAGTGGATCTGGATTTTTTTAGGTGGAGCATGTCCATTAATTGGACATGGCCTTGTACGTCAGGCACAGGTCACCTCTGAGCAGGCGGTATGCGACTGAATAGAGCTGGAGTTTCTTCAGTCTGGCAGCATATGACAGATTTTGGAGTCCCTTTATCCTTTTGGTGAGGAACATTTGGGGTCTCTCCAATTGCTGCAGGTGTCGGGTGAGATACATCCCGAATGGGGCATTGTACTCGATCATTGGTCTGATAAGTGAAGAGTACAGGGGAACAATGACCTCACTTGATCTGGATGTGAATCCCTTCATGATCAGGTGGGCAATGTAGAAGGTCTTTCTAACCACTTTAGCAATGTGAGTGTCAAAAGAAAGGCCACTGTCAACCTGGGTCCCCAGGTCCCTGATTACCTCTTCTGTGCTTAATGGATTGCCACCTATATGGTAGCTTGGGGTTACCTTGTTTTTCCCGAAGGGTATGACTATACATTTTTTGGCATTTAACTTCAGGCCATGGCTCTGGCACCAGCTATCAGTTTCCATGAGACACCTCTGAAGGATATCTGTGTCCGATGTACTTTCCGGCCCAGTTTGCAGTCATCTGCAAACTTTGTCAGCCATAGTCCTCTATGTTTGCCTGTACTTCTGAGAAGTAGATGCCGAACAACAGGGGGGACTGAGCCCCGTGGGACACCACCTGTGACCGACTTGGAGTCTGACATGGCGCCAGCAACTCTAACCCTGTGGGTTCTGTCCTTTAGCCAGTTTGCAACCCATCTTGTGACATATGGGTTTACATTTAAGCTGGTAAGTTTCTCTATAATACCCGAGTGGGGTATTGTGGCTTTGCAAGGTCAAGGTAGGCTGTATGGACTGCCTTTCCCTCATCAATGGCCTTGGTGACTGTTTCGAAGAAGTCGGCCAAGATCAAAAGGCATGATCTGCCCTTGACAAAGCCAAACTGGGTCGGGTCCAATGTCTGCAAGTCCCCTATGTCTTTGTTTATGAGTTCCATTATGATCCTCTCCATAGCTTTGCAGACCAGGCTTGTTAAGCTTATGGGGCGGTAATTACCAGGGTCCGTAGAGGCACCGCCTTTGTGGAGTGGGACCACAGTTGCCGTACGCCACTCCTTGGACGTATCCTGTGGTAAGGCTAAGATTAAACAGCTGCCTTATATGCGGGTTTAGTTCCTCGTTGAGTTCGTGTAGCACACAGCCGGGGACACCATCCGGTCCCATTGATGCTGTGTTTTTAGCTTTAGAGAGAGCAGCTTTCACCTGCGCATTTGAGATGTCTGGGAGGCTACACTCCGCTGGGATAGTTATCTCTCCTTTTGGGGGGGAGAGGAGGGTGAAGATTGCACTGAACCTGTCTGCCAGTATGTTGGCAATGTCTGTGGGTTCAGTGATTTTTGTATCATTTTGGACTAATTCTGCGCATATCTGGGAGTTTCCACCCAGGTTTATAACATAGCTGAAGAAGGCTTTATGATTGTCTTTTGAATCTATTGCAATTTTTCTCTCAAAGTTGGCCTTGGATGATTTTATGAGTGCTCATAGTTTTTTACTAATAATGATCAAGGGTGTCTTCTCTTTTATGGATTTTGCTCTATCATGTAACAGCTTTCTCCTCTTATTGTAAAGTTTGTTTATGGCTGGGGTCCACCAGACTGGACGTTTGCCCTTGGTGGAAAGAGTCTTGGTTTTATTAGGGATTGCCTGATCCATGCAGTCCTAGAGGTGTTCGTAGAAGGCATTAGTAAGGGCTTCCGCAGCTTGGGTTGTGGTTTCCACTGGCTCAGGGGCCTTGAAGGATACCACACCAGTCTTGAGTAGTGTGAAGTTTGCTTTAGAGAAGTTCTTCACTGTGGTCTTTTTTTTTGGGGGGGGGGGGGATGTGGATTTCCAGTGAGATAAGTTTGTGATCTGATCTCACCAATGAGGGATATACTTCCGGTGTGGAGCATTTTGTCCCCATGTTTTTGATGATGAGATCTAGTATATTTTCTCCTCTTGTGGGAACGGTGACTAGTTGTTCCATGGCATTTGAATTTATGAACTCCAGGAACCTTTGGGCTAGAAAGTTGGGGCTTGAGTAATGTTCCCAGTCTATATTCGGTTAGTTGAAGTCACCCAATATAATGGTGTTTGGAGATACATTTATACCCTCCAGTGTCTTCAGGAAGGCTGTGTGGGGTTCCTGAGTTTGAGAGGGTGGCCTTTAACATGCTACAAATTGTAGAGCAGTTTTGCCTATGGTTAATTGCACCTGGATGGTTTCCGATGCTTCGTGAGTTGCCACCAACCTGGAGGTGTGGGTATCCTTGATGAATATGGATACACCCCCTCCTTTTGTGGTGTGGTCCGGGTTTTTGGGCTGGAACGCATGATATGAGGTAAAACCTGATAGTGCCGGGTTGCTCTCAGGAGCCTTGAACCAGGTTTCAGTCACAGCACAGACATCAATGTTCTCCATACTGAGAAGGGCCTCGAGTGCGTGCATTTTGAGATTTAGACTTCTGGCATTGAGCAGCATTACCCTTAGTTTCTTCCCATTTTTGTTTTCTAGGGTGGTAGGTTTAGAATTTGAGCCTTGCCTAAAAAAGTCACTATGGGGGTGGCAAGAGCCTTAGCCAATATCCGGAATCCCAGGGGTGACAGGAGCAAGCCATCCCTTGCGAAGCAGCGTGGCTTGTCAAGCATGTCATCCCAGGCAGACAGACACTGGATCCCCTTTGAATGACACCAGAAATTAAGCCAATTGTTAAAGCTGATCATCTTGTCTCTATGGCATCATTCTTGGTGAAGGAAGGATACTGCTCAGGGTCAGGGTCATACCTGCCTGGGCTACATAATCAGAGAGCTCCTCTATGTCTCTTTTCATGTAGTCCGTCTCAGGTCGTTCACACCAGCATTGACAATGACTGTGTCATATTTCTACTTGCTGTGGAGTGACCCGAGTGCTTGTGTTATGTGGTGGATTCTAGCGCCCGATAGGCAGCTTACTGTGACCCTCTCCTTGTTCAGCCTGGTGAGTGGGACGTCAGTGTGTCTGACTATGGAGTCACCTATGACAAGTATGTTTGGTGTTGTATTTGGCCTTAAGGGCTGTGACTGCTTTGCACACTGATTTTGTGGTTTATGTGTTGCCTGTGGTGTGTCATGAGGTGGCAGTTGCTTGGATGTCTGCTTTGGAGGTCTCTGCTGTTTAGGTAAATTTTTGCTCAGAGCCTCCGAGTATGACTTTGTGTGTTTATGTGTTTGATTCATTGTTGTGATAGCTTTATGTGAGACTGGTTTTGTGGTGTGTGTAGTTGCCTTCTCCTCCTGTCTGGTCTTGCCAGTCCTGAGTTGAGAGAGCTCAGCCTCCAGTTTGGCTAAATAGCTGCATCTCTCGCAAGTATTTGTGTTATGTGGGAGGAGGAGAGGGTTGTCAGTGTACATGAGGCAATTGTAACATTGCCTCAATATTCCCAAATTCACCAACTGGACAGGAGAGAACGCCAGCATCTGGCCCTTCGACATGCTAGAGAAATTTAGAAGTTAGGGGTGTAACTGAATAAGAGAGGACTTAGTAAGGAAGTGGGTACTCCTGGGGGGGGGGTTGCTAGTGAGGGACTTTGTATAATACAGAAGTGCTAAACCTGAAAAGAAGATGCTTTTAAGACAAGTAAAAGCTTTTAGGAACAAGTGCTGCGCTTTTTATTTAAGGGATATACTGTTTAGATTACTAGTAGAGCAGTTCTAAGGGAAAAATGAAGAACAGACTTTATGGAGCCAGAAAAGTTTAACCTTGTTAAACCAGTGCTGCCCGATGCTGCTCTAGTGGCAACTCGCTAAGTGCGCTAAAGCACTCTAAAGCGTGCTTGATAGCAGGGGCTGGAAAGAGCCAGGAATTGACCCAAAATGGCCAATAAAACTACAGTTTCAAGTCAGTAACCACTCCCACGGGGGCAGGGAAGCAGCTCAATGTTTATCACTGCCACTGATCAACAGAGAGACTTTCCTTTAGCCCAAGCAAAAATGGCCTCAAGGAAACTTACAAAACAGTTCAAGAAAAGCAAGCCTGTAACTTGAACTTTTTTAAATCTCAGAAAAGTGGGAAAAAAGCAAGATTTTTTTTGTTTTTGTTTTTTCAGACATAGCAAATGTTCACAAGTAATATCAAGTTATAACAGTGCAGTAAATGACCCCACACAAGAGTGCTAGGTCAAAGACAGAAAATATGCAAGTTTTGAGAAAAAACAATTTTAAAATTAAGTGCAAACAGGAAATTCAGTATACAGCTTTTGGTTGTGCTCTAAATACAGCTACTAATGCAGAAATCAAGTTTAACAAGCCAGAAAATGCTCAAACTAGGCAGCTATGCAGAAAAACTTATCAAATAAACAGAGGAAAAATACTTAAAATCTCAAAAGTGGCTCCTTTCTTCTCTCAGCGTTTTCTCCTCTTGGTGGTGTTTCACCAACAGCCAACAAGCCTGAAAAGATGCCAAAACCATGAGGCAACTAGGTTTTAAGAGAGGAAGATGAAGGAGTTTTGGAAATGACCCCTTTTGGCCAATAAAACTACAGTTTCAAGTCAGCAACCACTCCCACGGGGGGCAGGGAAGCAGCCCAATGTTTTCACTGCCACTGATCAACAGAGAGACTTTCCTCTAGCCCAAGCAAAAATGGCCTCACAGAAACTTACAAAACAGTTCAAGAACAGCAAGCCTGTAACTTGAACTTTTTTAAATCTCAGAAAAGTGGGAAAAAGCAAGATTTTTTTTTGTTTTTTCAGAGATAGCAGAGGTTTACAAGTAATATCAAGTTATAGCAGTGCAGTAAATGACCCCACACAAGAGTGCTAGATCAAAGACAGAAAATATGCAAGTTTTGAGAAAAAATGATTTTAAAATTAAGTGCAAACAGGAAATTCAGTAAACAGCTTTTGGTTGTGCTCTAAATACAGCTACTAATGCAGAAATCAAGTTTAACAAGCCAGAAAATGCTCAAACTAGGCAGCTATGCAGAAAAACTTATCAAATAAACAGAGGAAAAATACTTAAAATCTCAAAAGTGGCTCCTTTCTTCTCTCAGCGTTTTCTCCTCTTGGTGGGTGCTTCACCAACAGCCAACAAGCCTGAAAAACATGGGCATGTTGGTGAAGTGAACAGAGGGGATGAGGAAGTGATGGGTAGGTATGGTGTTAAGGAGAGGAATGTAGAAGGTCAGATGATTGTGGATTTTGCGAAAAGGATGGACATGGCTGTGGTGAATACATATTTTAAGAAGAGGGAGGAGCATAGGGTGATGTACAAGAGTGGAGGAAGATGCACACAGGTGGATTATATCCTATGTAGGAGGGCCAGTCTGAAGGAGATTGGAGACTGTAAAGTGGGGGCAGGGGAAAGTGTAGTTAAGCAGCATAGAATGGTGGTCTGTAGGATGACGTTGGTGATCAAAAAGAGGAGGAGAAGTGTGAAAGCAGTGCCAAGGATTAAATGGTGAAAGTTAAAAAAGGGTGATTGTGAAGTGGAGTTTAGGGAAGAGTTAAGACAGGCACTGGGAGGCAGTGGAGAGTTACCGAATAGCTGGGTAACTACAGCAGAACTAGTAAGCGAGACTGCTAGAAAGGTGCTTGGTGTGACATCTGGACAGAGGAAGGAGGACAAGGAGACCTGGTGGTGGAATGAGGAAGTACAGGAAAGTATACAGAGGAAGAGGCTGGCGAAGAAGAAGTGGGATTGTCAAAGAGATGAAGAAAGTAGACATGAGTATAAGGAGATGAGGGGCATGGCAAAAACAGAGGTGGCGAAAGCTAAGGATAAGACGTATGGAGAGTTGTATGAGAGATTGGACACTAAAGAGGGAGAAAAGGACTTGTACCAATTTTCTAGACAGAGGGACAGAGCTGGGAAAGATGTGCAGCAAGTAAGGGTGATAAAGGATAGTGAGGGGAAGGTACTCACAAGAGAAGAGAGTGTGTTGAGTAGATGGAAACAGTATTTTGAGAGGCTGATGAATGAAGTGAATGAGAGAGAGAGAAGGTTGGATGATGTGAGGATAGTGAATCAGGAAGTGAAACAGATTAGCAAGGAGAAAGTAAGGACAGCTATGAAGAGGATGAAGAATGGAAAGGCTGTTGGCCCAGATGACATCCCAATGGAAGCATGGAGGTGCTTAGGAGAAATGGCAGTGGAATTTTTAACTAGATTGTTTAATGAAATTTTGGAAAGTCAGAGGATACCTGAGGAGTGGAGAAAAAGTATTTTGGTACCTATCTTTAAGAATAAGGGTGATGTGCAGAGCTGCAGTAACTACAGAGGGATAAAATTGATCAGTCACAGCTTGAAGTTATGGGAGAGAGTAGTAGAAGCTAGGTTAAGAAGGGAGGTGATGATTAGAGATCAGCAGTATGGTTTCATGCCAGGAAAGAGCACTACAGATGTGATGTTTGCTCTGAGAGTGTTATTGGAGAAATACAGAGAAGGTCAGAAGGAGTTGCATTGTGTCTTTGTGGACTTAGAGAAAGCATATGACAGGGTGCCCAGAGAAGAGTTGTGGTATTGTATGAGGAAGTCGGGAGTGGCAGAGATGTATGTAAGAGTGGTACAGGATATGTACGAGGGTAGTGTGACAGTGGTGAGGACTGCAGTGGGAGTGACAGATCCGTTTAAGGTGGAGGTGGGATTACATCAAGGATCAGTTCTGAGTCCTTTCTTATTTGCAGTGGTGGTGATGGACAGGTTGACAGATGAGATCAGACAGGAGGCCCCATGGACTATGATGTTTGCAGATGACATTGTGATCTGTAGTGAGAGTAGGAATCAGGTTGAGGAGACTCTGGAGAGGTGGAGATATGCTCTAGAGAGCAGAGGAATGAAGGTCAGCAGGGCTAAGACAGAATATATGTGTGTAAATGAGAAGGAGGGTAGAGGAATGGTGAGGATGCAGGGAGTAGAGTTGGTAAAGGTGGACGAGTTTAAGTATTTGGGATCAACAGTTCAGAGTAATGGTGAATGTGGATGAGAGGTGAAGAAGAGAGTACAGGCAGGGTGGAATGGGTGGAGAAGAGTGTCAGGAGTGATTTGTGACATACGGGTACCAGTAAGAGTGAAAGGGAAGGTCTACAAGACAGTAGTGAGACCAGCTATGTTATATGGGTTGGAGACAGTGGCATTGACAAAAAGACAGGAGTCAGAGCTGGATGTGGCAGAGTTAAAGATGTTAAGATTTGCACTCAGTGTGACTAGGATGCATAGGATTAGGAATCAGTATATTAGAGGGTCAGCTCATGTTGGACAGTTTGGAGACAAAGCAAGAGAGATGAGATTGTGTTGGTTTGGACATGTGCTGAGGAGGGATGATGGGCATATTGGGAAACAGATGCTAAGGATGGAGCTGCCAGGTAAGAGGAAAAGAGGAAGTCCTAAGATAAGGTTTATGGACCTGGTGAGAGAAGGACATGAAGGCAGTTGGTGTAACAGAGCAAGATGCAGAGGACAGGAAGAAATGGAAAGAGATGATCCACTGTGGCGACCCCTAACGGGAAAAGCCAAAAGATGATGATGATTATTATTCATTTTCAGCTGACTGACGCAAAAGTACAATAAATGTTCTGGAGGATCCAGTCAACAGTACATTGTTATGCTTTCTTATCGTAACCTTGACCACACTGAGTAACTAATTCGATTTCTGTATGGCTGCACTAACTAAGCATGGGAATATGCTTATGTCAGGAGAAGAAATAGCATTCGAAGTCACATGGACATAGACTTCATTTTGATTCAAGATGTTTTCCACTCCTGCTTTGTTTTCTCATACAAAACTTCATTCCTTCATGGCTCCCATCTGATGCTATAAAGTATTACTTCATTCCTTCACGGGTCCCATCTGATGCTATGAAGTATTACTTCATTCCTTCACGGGTCCCATCTGATGCTATGAAGTATTACTCACACTATATCCTGCTACAAAACTGAGAGCTCAGAACACACACAGACAACATCTAATATTCCAACAGGCATGTTTTACATGCTGTACCAATGTAATCTTTGCACATGCAGTTTTTTTCAACTTTTAGTAAAAACCTTTGTATTAATAACAAATGCATCCTGTCTACTTGCAATGGTAAGATTTTGACATATAAACTTTTTGGTTTATTATTTTATCTGAAAACGTTATAAATCCTTCCAAAACTGGTCATTCAAGCTGTTTGTATATTCTGCAGTTTTACTTTGATATAAAAGCTTTACATAAAAATAAAATGAGAAATAATATAAGGAAAATAATTGTAACCAATATGATTTACATTCTGCAGCAGAAACGTTCTTGTGGCAATCAGCTTAATGGTGATCTAATTAAAGGACTCAAAGGACCCATTACTCAAAAAACTTTAAAGTGTTTTAACATTTTTTTTAATTCCCAAATAACCTTTGGTGGCCAATAAGCTAGAAGTTTACCTGCCCCAGACATGACATTACCCAAGACCATATGGGGAAAAGTCCTGACTGGATTTTTAAAGGTTACAGTTGTTAAAGTCTGAGTGTTTTTTTTTCTTCCATTGATCGTTTTCAGAAACTCAATCATATGGTCTCGCCCATATGACTTTTGAGTTTCTGAAACCTCAGTCTTCTGACAAAGACCTATATGTGTGTGTGTGTGTGTGTGTGTGTGTGTGTGTGTGTGTGTGTGTGTGTGTGTGTGTGTGTGTGTGTGTGTGTGTGTGTGTGTGTGTGAATGTATATGCATATATATATATATATATATATCTATATATATATATATCTATCTATATATATATATATATCTATCTATATATATATATATATATATATATATGTGTGTGTGTGTGTGTGTTAATATACGTTCGTAGGTTTACACTAGGCTGTTGATCCAGTGGACCATTTGTAGCCAAGCCAGTGACCTTGACCCATTTCCTAAAACATGAATTAATACCAGACCCGACCCACTTTCTGCTCCTTTCCATAAGGGCTAGGGATCCATTTGTCCAGGTTATGCTATGAGTCATTGAGCTACTGTGCTTATCCTCTAAGGAGACTTCCTTAAAACAGAGATTCTCTGTGAAAGATACTTATCCTGCCAACAGGGCCTAGTTATAGTTTAGTGGACATTATGAGTGTTTAGGCCAGTATTCATTTTGTAAATATGTATGAGGTTGCATAGGCCTGCATATTTTGAGGCTCTGTAGACAAGAAGGTTATCTCCTTTCAGTAGTTGTAAGGAAATGGAAAAGAGTAAGTGCATTTTATGCTGTCATGGTAAATGGAAGCGGACACGCCCTTCATTTTTTTTCTTTTTTTTTGCTAAGCAAAATGCTGCAGTTTCACATGCTAGGTCATATGCCTAGTCAAGTTCATACTAAAAGTGGGATTATATTCTATTATTAGTCTGATAAGAGAGGAGTATAGGGAGATAATCACTTCCTTGGATGTAAAAGATATGCCCCTGTTGATTAGTCTGTCTGTGTAAAAGGATTTAATAAAAAAGAGTGGCCACATGGTGGGCAAAGGATAGTCAGTTGTCAATGGAGGAGTCCAATTTCCTAACGACAGAGTCAGTTTTCAGGGAGGTATCACCTATGTGATAGGAGCGAGACACAATAAGCTTTTCTAGCATTTAGTTTGTAGCTCCAGTCGAAGCACCACTTGCTAGCATGAATTAGGCCCATTTGGTGAATAAATAGGTAATCTGGGGCATTTTATAACAGCTCCAGTTTTGTAGTCATCAGCAAACTTCATCAGCCTTAGGCCTTTGGTCTCTGCTTTAATGTTGGAGAAGTAGAGCGTATTGGTTCTGTTGGGTATGGCTACTTCCATGCATTTATTTATGTGTCCGTCCAGTGCATTGGTATATGATTTGGCAGTCATGCATCTATTTTCCATTGGCATGGGTGCCGTGAAGTTAGCCATCCCTGTGTTTAGGAGTCCAAAGTCAGCTTTGGAGAAGTTTTTCATGGCGGATGCCTTTGCGGGGTGTGTGGGTGAGATGTGGATTTCCATGGTGATTACTTTGTGGTCAGATCTAACCAGGGTAGAATTGACTATTGGTGTAGAGCAACAGTTGCCCATGTTAGTAATAACCAGGTCAAGGATGTTGCTTCCTCTAGTGGGGGTAGGAATGAGCTGGTCCAGGGCATTGGAATTGATGAAGTCCAGGAAGCATTGGGCCAATGAATTGGTGCATGGGTAGTTTTCCCAGCTGATGGAAGGGTAGTTGAAGTCACCTAATATGAGAGTGTTGGGTTGGATCTTAATAGTTTCCAGGATGCTTAGGAATGTAGAGTGAGAGTCTTGTGACATGGTTGGGGACCTGTTGCATGCTACGACCTGAATCACCATCTTACCCAATGTTAGTTGTACCTGGAGTATCTCTGATGCATTATGCTGGGCTACTAGTCTAGAGATGTGCATATCCTTTATGAATATGGATACACCACCACCTTTGGAGCTTCGGTCCATGTTCTGGGTCCGAAAGGTGTGGAATGAGTTATAGCCTGGTAGTGCAGGGGTACTTTCTGCTGCTTTAAACCAGGTCTCTGTTACAGCACAAATGTCAATGTTCTCCATTTTGAAGAGTGCTTCGAGCGAGTCCATCTTGAAATTTAGACTTCTAGCACTGAGCAGCATGACCCTCAGATTGTATTTATTTATAGCTGTTACAGTGGTAATTTGGTCTTTGGAACACCATCTAAAAAGGCACTATAGGGGTGGCAAGAGCCTTAGTTAGTACCCGGAAACCCAGGGGTGACAGATGCAGGCCATCTTTGGCAAAGCATTGAGGTCTGTCAAGCATGTCATCCCAAGTAGACAGATACTGGATCCCCTAAAAGTGACACCAGAGACTTGGCCAATTGTTGAAGTCAATCATTTTGTGTTTGTACTATGGTATCATTCTGGGTGATGGTAGGATGCTGCTCAGGGCTAGGGTCATACCTGCCTGGGCCACATAATCCGACAGCTCCACCATGACCCTTTTCATGTAGTCCAGGGAGGTGCATCTCAGGTGATTCACACCCACATGGACAATGACAGAGTCATACTTGTACTTGTTGTTTCGTGACCTAAGTGCATGTGGAGAGCAAAGATGCCCCCTATTGGTAAGGACCAAAACCAGTATTTTATTGCCCCTGGTTGGGGTGTGGATTAACTTCCATATGGAGCTTATACTGGTGAAGTCCAGAAATTCTAGGCAAACATGTCTGAGGATGAATACATTTCCCAGGTTATGGAGGGGTAGTTGAAGTCTCCTAAGAGAATGGTCTTTGGCTTAATACAGAGCCTCCATACTAGACAGGTTGGAGGTATAGGCAAAAAAAAATATATATATATATATATATATATATATATATATATATATATATATATATATATATATATATATGCATATATGTCATACATAAAGTAAAAGGTTCCATGTGTCAGGTAACCTAGAGTAAAGGCCTAAGTACAGGTATAGTTAAATGTTTATTTAGTTTAGGTTGACAAAAATGTAGACTAGATGTAGTCAGTTCATCAGCTGACACAAAGCCAATAATCTACAATAAATCATTAACCCAGACAGGACAAAATCATCCTCTTCAAGGAATAGTAAACCTGTCTGGTGGACATCTACAATAAATAAACTCTATAATAAAAGGAAAAAAATTGCTGCCCAGGACCAAGAAGAAGCAGGTGTCTAATTGGAAGCAATCTCTCCTTAGCCTGAACAAGCAAATAAGAGCACTAGTGAAATCCTACAAAGCAAACTTCGAGTCCAAACTGGCCACATCCACTAAAGACAATCATAAGGCTTTCTTCACATATGTCTGCAATCTCAAGGGAAGCACCCAGATCTGATCAGAACTGGTGGTCAAGGACACCACACACACAAACCTTGTAGATATAGTCAATCTCCTCTGCCCCCCCCCCATCAGTAAAACAGTACCATCCCCAGTACCTGCCCACCCTCCCTTTATCTCTAGGGAGCAAGTCATCACTGCTCTCTCAAAGCCAGAAAATACAGCCTCCATGGGATCCGATAACATCCCAGGCTGCATCCTACATGAACTCAGGCAGGAACTTGCAGCACCATTAGGCACCCTATTCAAGCAAACCCTGAGTACCTGCTTCATCCCAGCTGGGTAGAGGACATCTACTGTCATCCCTTTGCACAAATGTGGAGCATCCACCAATCCAGGAAATTATAGACCTATCAGCCTAACTAGCCTGATCTGCAAGGCCATGGAGCAGATTATCATGGACCTCATTAACAAGGACATTGGCAACCTCCAGACACTTGATCCCACACAGTTTGGTTTTGTCAAGGGGAGGTCATGCCTGTTAAATTTGGTTGACTTCTTTGGGGCAGACACCAAGGCCATAGATGAGGGTAAGACAGTGCACACCACCTACCTTGACCTGGCCAAGGCATTCAATACTATTCCCCACTCAGGTATAATAAATAAACTCTCTCAACTAGGCATCAATCCATATGTTACCAGATTGGTAACAAACTGGCTCACTGATAGAACCCACCTAGTCAAAATAGGGGAAGCCACCTCAAGTAGTTAGACCCTTAACAAGCAGTGTCCCACAGGGATCGGTCTTGGGGCCTCTGCTGTTTGGGATATACTTCTCAGAGGTGCAGGCCAAATCTAGTGGGCTATGGCTGATCAAGTTTGCAGATGACTGCAAGCTGGGTGCTGTCATCAATTCCCCTAGTGATGTACACATCTTCCAAGAGGGTCTCACCCAAACAAATGACTGGTGCCAGAAACATGGCCTCAAACTGAATGCCAAAAAATGCATCATCATCCCTTTTGGGGAGAATGACATTCCCACAAATTGATAATGAGGCACTAAGTACGCAATCAGTCTTAAGGGACTTGGGAACCCAGGTTGATGGCAAACTGAATTTTGACCACCATATTGTCTCCATTGTATGGAAATCTTTCTACATGGCCCACCTCATTAGTAAAGGTATCTCAGCCAGGGACAAGGCGGTCATAACATCCCTGTATTGTTCCCTAATAAGACTGATTAGTGAATATAATGCCCCTTTTGGCATGTACCTCACAAAGCACATGCAGCAGCTGGAGAGACCACAGTGATTCCTCACCCAGAGAATACAGGGCCTCAAACATCTACCCTACACAGATAGGCTAAAAGTCCTGTCCCTCTACTCAGTCTCCTACAGACTCCTTAGAGGTGACCACTGTCTGGCGTGCAAAGCAATCTCAGACTCCCCCCTGATAGGACTGCTGCATATCCACAAGTCAAGCTCCACTCAAGTAACCCACACGCAAGACCTCAACCTGGTCTGTGACATCAATAGGACTTGTTGGCGGGACAAATTTGTGTCCCAGAGACTCCTCGTTTTGTGGAATAGACTCCCTCTCAATGTAAAGCAGAGTACTTCATTAAACCTTTTTAAGCAAAACCTGGATAACTGGATGGGGAGCAGAAAATACACCTCTGGGATTCCACCTATGTCCCTGCTGGACAGTGGCATAGGGTGCTGACATGTTGAAACATGGGCTAAATTATTGGCTAGCCTTGTAAGGGCCTCAGGGCCAGTAGCCTAGTAACTTCTTATGATCCTATGATCCTATGATCCTATGAACCCTATATTCCAAAATAGATAAATTAATTGTTTATTCATGGTTTTCTGTGCAGTATTATTAATTTATTAATTCGCTGGGCTATCTGGCAATAATAACTGGGCTATTAAGTTATTGCCTTTCATGCTGTATCAGGCCTAAAGTAATCAGAATCAAAAATTACAGTCTGTCTCTCCTTATCAGCTTTTTTTATAATGAGAGTCCAAGAAAGGGTCAACACTAATTTTTGTTGAAACCCATTGCATTTATAAATTACCACTAATAGACCTCTTTTACTATTCTGTAAAATCTGTTTCATTTGTTTTTTCAAACAAGGTAAATACCATATGACAGAAGAAATGTTTTTTTTTACATTCATAGCTCCATTCACATTATACGTCATTCGTCTGTTTATTCTTTGGTAACCACTTTATCATATTCAGGGAGTTGTGGGAGTCAAAATCTGTTCTAACAAGCTATTCATGCAAGGTAGATTGTAAATCTGTGAGTGGGCACTAACCCACAAGATGATTCACATCATTTACTTCCAAAATATACTTTGCATTTGCTAATAGTATAGCTGTTCTTCCAAGGCACAAGACATAAATGCCATTATGTGCACAGCTCCATCTGTGTGACTCACTGATAAATACAGGCATAACTGCAAGCACAGCAGTCATGTCTGCCTTCACCACTCCCAGGAAAGAAAATGTGGATGTGGGGGGATACTAACCTACCAGGGAATACAATCTTTTTAACAGCATAGTAACCAGCTCATACAATCAAATACCACGTGAGTTTTCAGCCAGGTTGTCCCCCAAATCCTAATACATGCAGAACCTCTTGTAGAATTAGGTACTGTAGGCCATCTGGCTTCCCACTAGGCACTACCTGCAGTCCATATAGGTGAAGATTCTGCCACATCAGGAAGTCTGTTCATCTCAGTGATCTTTGGTGTTGATCTGATGTTGATTTCGCCTTGTGCATTGGGAAATATTGCCAATGTACAATGCTGAACTAGTTTGATATCATGAGCCCTGTTCAGCTTTGGCACAGGGTATAGGGATCTACCAGCCCCTTTTAGTATGCAGTGAATGGTGACTGACAGAACCCTGTCCTTTGGAATCAGTCATGTATAAAAATTAGGTGCATTACTTTACACTGAACGGTTTTGGAATCCATTCCTTGGCTTTTTGAACAAAAAAATCAAATGGTTGTTTTCTGTCTAATGTCATCAAACGTAGTTAAATGCATCATTTTCAAAACACAGTGTTCACATTTCTATGACTCAAGTACTTGTGATCTGATGAAGGAAGCCACTCCTACATTATTAGATGCAGTAGGAATTTTTATGGTTCACTGTAGTTATATATACACATTCATTAGTGAGATTTCCAAAACTTCTTCCACTATTGCATTCAAAACTTTTTGTAGTAAATAAAGTATGAGATTATGCCCACTTAACTCAGTTTGATGAGAAGGATAATGACAAAATGTGTGACACTGAGCCTTGGTTCAAGATAAAAAAATAAACGGCATCTGGGCTAGGTGAAGGAGTAGGCAATGAGGGGGATATTGCCACTTTCAGAGGTGAGTGGAGACACACCTAAAGAGATGCCATGCCTAGAACCTCACAATCACCTTCTGAATAATTTAGGCATATATATATCTATCTACATATATATATATATATATATATATATATATATATATATATATATATATATATATATATATATATATACACACACACACACACACACACACACACACACACACACACACACACACACACACACACACACACACACACATGCACACACGCACACACACATCATCATCATTTTCTTTCAGCTGTTCCCGTTAGGGGTCACCACAGCGGATCTTTTGTTTCCATTTCTTCCTGTCCTCTGCATCATGCTCTTTCATACCAACCGCCTGCATGTCCTCTATCACCACATCCATAAACCTTATCTTAGGCTTTCCTCTTTTCCTCTTACCTGGCAGCTCCATCCTTAGCATCCTTTTCCCAATATACCCAGCATCCCTCCTCAGCACATGTCCAAACCAATGCAATCTCGCCTCCCTTGCTTTGTCTCTAAACTGTCCAACATGATCTGACCCTCTAATATACTGATTCCTAATCCTGTCCATCCTAGTCACACCCAGTGCAAATCTTAACATCTTTAACTCTGCCACATCCAGCTCTGACTCCTGCCTTTTCATCAATGCCACCGTCTCCAACCCATATAACATAGCTGGTCTCACTACCCTCTTGTAGACCTTCCCTTTCACTCTTACTGGTACCCGTCTGTCACAAATCACTCCTGACACTCTTCTCCACCCATTCCACCCTACCTGTACTCTCTTCTTCACCTCTCTTCCACACTCACCATTACTATGAACTGTTGATCCCAAGTACTTAAACTCATCCACCTTTACCAACTATACTCCCTGCATCCTCACCATTCCTCTACCCTCCCTCAAATTTACACACATATATTCTGTTTTAGCCCTACTGACCTTCATTCCTCTCCTATCTAAAGCATATCTCCACCTCTCCAGGGTCTCCTCATCCTGGTCCCTACTCTCACTATAGATCACAATGTCATCTGCAAACATCATAGTCCATGGGGCCTCAGTCTGATCTCATCTGTCAACCTGTCCATCACCACTGCAAATAAGAAAGGGCCCAGAGCTGATCCTTGATGTAATCCCACCTCCACCTTAAACGTATCTGTCACTCCAACCGCAGTCCTCACCAATGTCACACTACCCTCGTACATATCCTGTACCACTTTTACATACTTCTCTGCCACTCCCGACTTCCTCATACAATACCACAACTCCTCTCTGGGCACCCTGTCATATGCTTTCTCTAAGTCCACAAAGACACAATGCAACTCCTTCTGACCTTGTCTGCATTTCTCCAACAACACTTTCAGAGCAAATATTGCATCTGTAGTGCTCTTTCCTGGCAAGAAACCATACTGCTGATCACTAATCATCACCTCCCTTCTTAACCTAGCTTCCACTACTCTTTTCCATAACTTCAAGCTGTGACTGATCAATTTTATCCCTCTGTAGTTACTGCAGCTCTGCACATCACCCTTATTCTTAAAGATAGGTACCAAAACACTTTTTCTCCACTCCTCAGGCATCCTCTGACTTTCCAAAATGTCATTAAACAATCTGGTTAAAAATTCCACTGTCATTTCACCTAAGCACCTCCATGCTTCCACTGGTATGTCATCTGGGCCAACAGCCTTTCCATTCTTTATCCTCTTCATAGCTATCCTTACTTCCTCCTTGCTAATCTGTTTCACTTCCTGATTCACTATCCCCACATCATCCAACCTTCTTTCTCTCTCATTCTCTTCATTCATCAGCCCTTCAAAGTACTCTTTCCATCTACTCAACACACTCTCCTCACTTCTGAGTAAGTTTACCTCACTATGCTTTATCACCCTTACCTGCTGTGCATCTTTCCCAGCTCTGTCCCTCTGTCTAGCCAGTCAGTACAGGTCCTTTTCTCCCTCTTTAGTGTCCAATCTCTCATAGAACTCTCTATATGCCTTATCCTTAGCCTTCGCCACCTTTCTCTTTGCCATGCATCTAATCTCCTTATACTCATGTCTACTTTCTTCATCTCTTTGACAATCCCACTTCTTCTTCGCCAGCCTCTTCCTCTGTATACTTTCCTGTACTTCCTCATTCCACCAAAAGGTCTCCTTGTCCTCCTTCCTCTGTCCAGATGTCACACCAAGCACCTTTCTAGCAGTCCCCCTTACTAGCTCTGCTGTAGTTACCCAGCTATTTGGTAACTCTTCACTGCCACCCAGTGCCTGTCTTAACTCTTCCCTGAACTCCACCTCACAATCACCCTTTTTTAACTTCCGCCATTTAATCCTTAGCACTGCTTTCACACTCCTCCTCCTCTTCTTGATCACCAACGTCATCCTACAGACCAGCATTCTATGCTACTTAACTACACTTTCCCCGTCACCACTTTACAGTCTCCAATCTCCTTCAGACTGGCCCTCCTACATAGGATATAATCCACCTGTGTGCATCTTCCTCCACTCTTTTATGTCACCCTATGCTCCTCCCTCTTCTTAAAATATGTATTCACCACAGCCATGTCCATCCTTTTCGCAAAATCCGCAGTCAACTGACCTTCTGCATTCCTCTCCTTAACACCATACCTACCCATCAATTCTTCATCCCCTCTGTTCACTTCACTAACATGCCCATTGAGGTCCGCTCCAATCAATAGTGTCTCACCCTTGGGTACCCTAACCACCACTTCATCCAACCCACTCCAAAATTTTTATTTCTCATCCATCGCACACCCAACTTGTGGAGCATATGCACTAACAACATTCATCATTACACCATCAATTTCAAGCTTCATAACCATCACTCTATCAGACACTCTCTTCACCTCCAAAGCACTCTTGGCATACTGTTCCTTCAGGATAACTCCTACACCATTTTTCCTCCCATCCACACCATGATAGAACAATTTGAACCCACCTCCTATACACCTGGCCTTCCTTCCCTTCCATCTGGTCTCTTGCACGCACAATATATCAACCTTCCTTCTCTCCATCATATCAGCTAGCTCTCGCCCTATACCAGTCATACTGCCAACATTCAAAGTTCCTACCCTCACTACTACACTCCTAACCTTCCTCCTCTCTTCTTGCCTTCAGGCATGTCTTCCCCCACCTCTTCTCCTTCGGCTAACAGTAGCCCAATTTCCGCCAGCACCCTGTTGGCTAATAGCACTGGTGGCGGTCGTTGTTAACCCGGGCCTCGACCGATCCGGTATGGAAATATGAAATGTTCTCCGCATAAGTAATTTGGCAGAGGTTTTATGCCAGATGCCCTTCCTGACGCAACCCTTCCCATTTATCCGGGCTTGGGACCGGCACAAAGAAATGCACTGGCTTGTACACACACACACACACACACACACACACACACACACACACACACACACACACACACACATATATATGTGTGTGTGTGTGTCTGTGTGTGTGTGTGTGTGTGTGTGTGTGTGTGTGTGTGTGTGTGTGTGTGTGTACGTGCTTGCGTGCGTCTGTGTGTGTGTGTGTGTGTGTGTGTGTGTGTGTGTGTGTGTGTGTATATATATATATATATTTATATATATATATATATATATATATATATATATATTTTATATATATATATATATATATATATATATATATATATATATATATATATATATATATATATATATATATATATATATATATATATATATATATATTTTATATATATATATATCTGTAGTTTGTGTGTACAAAGTGAGTATTCACTGCATTATGACACTGGATAAAAATCCATATTGTCAATGTTACAGTTCATGTGCATATCACACAGGAGCACTGTTGAATACATCACCCCTTTAATTACTCCAGACACTTTGGAATATATTAGTACAAGACATTTTGGAATTGTTTCTCATGTATGTGCACATATAACTATAATGTAAGCAAAGCCAACATGCAGTGTGCATTGTTCACTGGATACAGTTTGCCTAGTCAGCACTACTGTTCCTTTACACACATGAATATTGTTTGTTGCCTGTTTAATTGCACCAAAAACTTCAGAGTAGCTCAGTGTAAGACTTTTCAGAATCCCACCCACAGCTGGAATGTACTGAACTTGAATCTCTGAGAGGAGGTACCAGTCACAAAATTAATAAAATAGAAAGCAAGAGTTCTACAAAAAAGTCAGTTTTCTAAGACCAAAGAGAAAAGTATAAGAATGGTGACCGTGTATGACAGCTATTAGCAGAGTGACGCAGGTTATTAGACACAAAACGGACATGGTACTAAATGATATAAGTATCATTGATGCAGGAGGCCAGAAAGTACATAAGTTTATTTCACAAATACAAGGTACAGGGTTTCATTCTCACCTTTGAGGGAAACTGGCTAAGCTTAAAATAGCCCAGAAGGACAGCGAGCCTAGTATTTACCTATATATCTAAACCATATAGACATGACAATAATACAAATTAGTGGAAGACGATACAACAAGAACTGTTGAAAAAAACAAATATGCAGTCGCCCAGTGTAGCAAGCTCCCAACTCAGAAGAATAGTAATGTATTCCAATGGAAGACAAACGTACCACCACCAATAAAAAGCGAACAACTCCACAAAAACTTTGATAAAAGACCTTAACGCCAAGTTTTATTTAAGCTGAAACATGCGTTTTCGCTGAAGCTACAGCCACAGCTTCTTCAGAGTTTAAAAATAACCCGCCAAGCTGGGTTTTTATTTCCACGTCATTACGTGTGTACAAACTAAATCATTAAAGGGCTATACTCCTTATTACATTTAAAATATGTTTAAAACTTTCGATAAACATCGCTAATCACTTCAAGTTCATGGACAATAAATCGTGTTGTACTGGGACATGGTACAAAATCTGTCTCCATGAAACATTTTTATGCTCATCCATATTACATGAAAACAACTGTACAAGGCATAAAAGCTTTTTTTGTGTTAAAAATTATACCATGACATTATTGGTTGACTGAGCGTGTGCTGCCTCAAAGTCACCCAGAACTTACTCCAAAATACTACCTCCATCCCAATCAACATGCCAAATGCATCCAGTGATAGTCTCCCTAAAAATGAAGAGTTTTGGTACTCCAATTATTGTACTTATTATATTTTTTTGTGTTGGATACACATCCCTTACTTTGACTCATTTTGTCATATGTAAGCAAAATCACAAGTGTGATATTGATCTACCTCACAACAAAGGTGAGTATTTTATAGCCCATCATTCTTATAGTTGTTAAGAAGATGTTTTTCCCCCCATGTCAGCTAAATTATTGATATAGTGGAACTTTTATGATGTCACTGGTCACTTAAAAATCCTACCTTTTATGCTTTTATTACTTAGCATTGACTGTTAAAAAAATGCCCAAATAATAAGTGGCCATCTATTAATGTTTATCTTTGATAACTCCTTAATCTCAGTATACATGTTATATTACAATGCTCATTCAAACCAGGGTAGGAGAAGGCATCCAGCCTCAACTGCCATTCTAGTTCCTTATTTTCTACAAACAATGGTGTTGGCCCTCCTCGTCCTGTATTACAAACTTGGTCAATTGGTATGAATTCAAAACTATGTCCTACGTTTTTTGTTATATGTTTTGCTAAGGCATTTTCAGTGTTCTGTTTCCTCATTGCATAAACGTGTTCGTAAATTCTGTCCCTCAGCCTTCGATCGGATTTACCAATATAGAAGGCTGGGCAACAGTTGCACGTTGCCAGGTAAATAATAGATCTTGATTCGCAATTCAGTTTTTGATTAATACTGAATTGTCTACCACGGATACAAAAAACACTTGTTGCTTTCACAAGGTGGCAGTAATTGCATTGCCCACATTGAGAAGATCCTTTCGTTCTAATAATAGGGTTAATTCCATTGTGTCTCTGTAATAGGGCTTTTAGGCTGTTTCCTCTTCTATATATAAACCTAGGTTTATTTCCTAATTTATCCAACAATTGGTGGTTGTTAGAAATAAAATACCAGTTTTTATACAGAATAAACTGAATTGACTTAAAATCAGTACTAAAGTTAGTAATAAAACTACATTCGAAGTTGTTCATAGTGCGTTTATCATAGTCTGACATATTACTACCACTAATGCTTATTGCAGTGGTTAGTTCTCCACTTGGGTCAATTATTGGACTTATAGCCATATCCGGCATTTGTTTCACAGGTAATAGTGGAGAGTAATTTCCCAAAGCTCTTTTATCATTAATCTCCTGAAGTAAGTCGTCAAATAAATGTACTGGGTAATCTCTATTGGTAAACATAAGTTTTAGAAGGTCACATTCCTTCTGGAATAGGACTTCTGTACTACAAATCCTGGACGCTCGGATCAACTGACCCTTAATGATGGCTTTCTTTTGTTTGTAAGGGTGACAACTCCTGAAGTGAAGTAAGGAGTTACAATACGTAGGTTTTCTATAAATGTTTGAAAAATATTCACCCCTTAATGAATCCTTACTTAATTTGATATCCAAAAAATCAATTTCTCCATCGGAGAACTTTGATGTGAACCTTAAAAAGGATGTGGTGTCATTTATAACCGCCACAAAGTTCTTTCTGTCTTTCTTGTCACCCTCAAACAAAATGAAAATATCGTCCAGGTATCTAGTGTAGAATTTTAGTTTAGCTTTTCTTAACGGATGGTTAAAAATGTTTACCTTCTCCCAATATGCCATAAACAAGTTCGCCACACTGGCCCCACAAGGGGACCCCATAGCGACCCCTTGCTTCTGCAGGAAATATTTACCATTAAATGTAAAGTAGTTAGATGATAGAATAATGTCCAATAACTGGGTAACTACATTGATTTCTTTTTTTGTTGCTTTCAATTCCATTAACATAAGGGAAATCCATTCAACTGCCTCCAAGTGGGGGATGGATGTATGTAAGTCTATGACATCTATTGTTAAAAAGTTAACAACTTCGTCATATTCAATATTACTTATCTTGTCCAAGAAAGTCCAAGAATCCTTGCAGATGTAAGGTACTTCTTTCAAATATTTTGAGAGAATCGTATCTACTAACTGGGCACAAGGGTATGTCAAGGAAAGCCGGCTATCTATCAGAGCCCTAAAGGGTGGTTTCTTAACATCCTTATGGATCTTAGGGATCCCAAAGATTACGGGGATTTTGGCATTTTAATATCTATATAATTGTAAGTATCTATGTCAATGTCCCCGTGCAAAAAGAGGTCCCTGAAATAACTTCTATTCCTCATATATGAGGTGTTTACTTCATTTAAGGATGCAACAGAATATGCTGGCCCTTCAAGTATATTCTCCATGATGTTGTCATATTTACATTTATCAAAGATTGCTAGGCCACCTCCCTTACCTGGTTTAATAGCCCTTACTTGTGCCTTGCTTAACCTATCCAGTTCCAAAAGTTGGTCCTCCGAAGCATTCTTAGTGGTATTAAACCTACTATTTTTGGTAGAGGCTAGGTGTCTTATGTCCAATTCACATACTTTTTCAAATAGTAGTAAACCCGTATTCAAGGGTGGGTTATATATACTCGCGAGTTTTAATCCTCCCTCATTGTTGGTCCCTTGATTATTGAAGAGAAGTTTTAAATTTAACTTCCTGACAAAGGTTTTTAAATCAATAATTGTCTTAACCAAGTCACATCTAGAAGTAGGGACAAAGTTATTGCCATAAGCCAACAGTTCCACTAAGCAGGGGTTGATCTGGAAGGAAGAAAAATTGTAGATTTTAAAATCACCTTTCTGACTGAGCAAAATGGTTAAGTCATCTGTATCACTTATAATATTACCAGGCAGTAAGTTCAGTTCTTGTTGTTCCAGTTCTTTTTCTGATACTGTCGTGCTGTCCTTTGCCCTAAAAAACAGTCATTGTCTGCTTCCCCAGATCTTTCTCCATTCCCATTATTACTCCTGGTGTTATAAACTTTCCTTCCATTATTTTGTGCAGTTACCCCTTTAGTGAGACTGTTGGCCGTGTGTCCTTCTACACTCTGCCCACTTCTTTCAGGTAGAGGGGTGTTGTTATCATCACCATCCCTTTCATTATTTAAGTCAATATCCTCACGAGGAGGGGGCTCTTTTAATTTAGGGTAAGCGGAGTTATTTTTATAACTCAGCCTATCCTGAAGAAGTTTTTTGTTTTTATTCACCTTGAATTTTTCTATCACCCCATCAATACTCGAAAAAATTCTGGAGTAGTCGAACTTGTATCTTTCAAATTCAAAGTTTTTCTTAAGTTCACTGTCAAGAAAGTTCACTTCGTCCAGTAACTTGGTTATTTCCATATTGTAATATTTAATGATTAATTCTAACAATTGGAGTCCTTGGTTGTCAAAAAGTAGCCCCAATTCTTTGAGGAAGTCATTATTGATAAACAAACCCGTTGGACAAAATTGAGCATAAACCCTTCGGTATCATCTTTTCTTTTATACATTGGTTAAAATAAGCTACTTCCAATTGTAGCTTTTTTAACTTCAGTAATTTAGTATCAAAGTCCTTAAGCAAAACATTAATAGAATTTCCACTTACTGAGTTCGGTCCAAAACTAGGCCCTGGAGTGTCAGCGTGGTTGCCAAAAATGAGATTATCTGTGTTATGTATCCACAAGCCAAAGTTTGGAACGCCTGTGGTCCCTGGAGGCATCGGTAACAATGCCGAATGCCCTTTTCCGGTTTCACAGTTTTGCGAGCCGATACCGGCCCAAGAAGCATGTTTCAGCTTAAATAAAACTTGGCGTTAAGGTCTTTTATCAAAGTTTTTGTGGAGTTGTTCGCTTTTTATTGGTGGTGGTACGTTTGTCTTCCATTGGAATACATTACTATTCTTCTGAGTTGGGAGCTTGCTACACTGGGCGACTGCATATTTGTTTTTTTCAACAGTTCTTGTGGTATCGTATTTAACTAGTATGTCTCTCAGCGGTTCACCTAACCCAGCTAGCCCCAATATGTTCAACACTGGGACTTCTTCCTCTAACAACGAACAAACTGATCTAACAGCCCTTATAAGGGCTTTTACAACAAGAATGGATAAGATGTCTGATAGACTTGAACTTCTTCACCAAAGGTTGGAAGCCGCACCGAAAGCGAACGGGGACCTGATGGGTGGTCCGGAAACCACAACAAGATTTAATTCCTCTGGGGAGCCGTGTACCAGGAATGATTTTAACCCTTTAAACACCGGTTTCTCTATCCCAGCAGGGCAACAAAGGCAGAATGAAGAGAGTGTCCTGGCGGGGCAATCCGCCTCTTGGGCTGGTCTCGGCTCACAAAACTGTGTAACCGGAAAAGGGCATTCGGCATTGTTACCGATGCCTCCAGGGACCACAGGCGTTCCAAACTTTGGCTTGTGGATACATAACACAGATAATCTCATTTTTGGCAACCACGCTGACACTCCAGGGCCTAGTTTTGGACCGAACTCAGTAAGTGGAAATTCTATTAATGTTTTGCTTAAGGACTTTGATACTAAATTACTGAAGTTAAAAAAGCTACAATTGGAAGTAGCTTATTTTAACCAATGTATAAAAGAAAAGATGATACCGAAGGGTTTATGTCAATTTTGTCCAACGGGTTTGTTTATCAATAATGGCTTCCTCAAAGAATTGGGGCTACTTTTTGACAACCAAGGACTCCAATTGTTAGAATTAATCATTAAATATTACAATATGGAGATAACCAAGTTACTGGACGAAGTGAACTTTCTTGACAGTGAACTTAAGAAAAACTTTGAATTTGAAAGATACAAGTTCGACTACTCCAGAATTTCTTCGAGTATTGATGGGGTGATAGAAAAATTCAAGGTGAATAAAAACAAAAAACTTCTTCGGGATAGGCTGAGTTATAAAAATAACTCCGCTTACCCTAAATTAAAAGAGCCCCCTCCTCGTGAGGATATTGACTTAAATAATGAAAGGGATGGTGATGATAACACCCCTCTACCTGAAAGAAGTGGGCAGAGTGTAGAAGGACACACGGCCAACAGTCTCACTAAAGGGGTAACTGCACAAAATAATGGAAGGAAAGTTTATAACACCAGGAGTAATAATGGGAATGGAGAAAGATCTGGGGAAGCAGACAATGACTGTTTTTTAGGGCAAAGGACAGCACGACAGTATCAGAAAAAGAACTGGAACAACAAGAACTGAACTTACTACCTGATAATATTATAAGTGATACAGATGACTTAACCATTTTGCTCAATCAGAAAGGTGATTTTAAAATCTACAATTTTTCTTCCTTCCAGATCAACCCCTGCTTAGTGGAACTGTTGGCTTATGGCAATAACTTTGTCCCTACTTCTAGATGTGACTTGGTTAAGACAATTATTGATTTAAAAACCTTTGTCAGGAAGTTAAATTTAAAACTTCTCTTCAATAATCAAGGGACCAACAATGAGGGAGGATTAAAACTCGCGAGTATATATAACCCACCCTTGCATACGGGTTTACTACTATTTGAGAAAGTATGTGAATTGGACATAAGACACCTAGCCTCTACCAAAAATAGTAGGTTTAATACCACTAAGAATGCTTCGGAGGACCAACTTTTGGAACTGGATAGGTTAAGCAAGGCACAAGTAAGGGCTATTAAACCAGATAAGGGAGGTGGCCTAGCAATCTTTGATAAATGTAAATATGACAACATCATGGAGAATATACTTGAAGGGCCAGCATATTCTGTTGCATCCTTAAATGAAGTAAACACCTCATATATGAGGAATAGAAGTTATTTCAGGGACCTCTTTTTGCACGGGGACATTGACATAGATACTTACAATTATATAGATATTAAAATGCCAAAAACCCCCGTAATCTTTGGGATCCCTAAGATCCATAAGGATGTTAAGAAACCACCCTTTAGGGCTCTGATAGATAGCCGGCTTTCCTTGACATACCCTTGTGCCCAGTTAGTAGATATGATTCTCTCAAAATATTTGAAAAAAGTACCTTACATCTGCAAGGATTCTTGGACTTTCTTGGACAAGATAAGTAATATTGAATATGACGAAGTTGTTAACTTTTTAACAATAGATGTCATAGACTTATATACATCCATCCCCCACTTGGAGGCAGTTGAATGGATTTCCCTTATGTTAATGGAATTGAAAGCAACAAAAAAAGAAATCAATGTAGTTACCCAGTTATTGGACATTATTCTATCATCTAACTACTTTACATTTAATGGTAAATATTTCCTGCAGAAGCAAGGGGTCGCTATGGGGTCCCCTTGTGGGGCCAGTGTGGCGAACTTGTTTATGGCATATTGGGAGAAGGTAAACATTTTTAACCATCCGTTAAGAAAAGCTAAACTAAAATTCTACACTAGATACCTGGACGATATTTTCATTTTGTTTGAGGGTGACAAGAAAGACGCAGAGAACTTTGTGGCGGTTATAAATGACACCACATCCTTTTTAAGGTTCACATCAAAGTTCTCCGATGGAGAAATTGATTTTTTGGATATCAAATTAAGTAAGGATTCATTAAGGGGTGAATATTTTTCAAACATTTATAGAAAACCTACGTATTGTAACTCCTTACTTCACTTCAGGAGTTGTCACCCTTACAAACAAAAGAAAGCCATCATTAAGGGTCAGTTGATCCGAGCGTCCAGGATTTGTAGTACAGAAGTCCTATTCCAGAAGGAATGTGACCTTCTAAAACTTATGTTTACCAATAGAGATTACCCAGTACATTTATTTGACGACTTACTTCAGGAGATTAATGATAAAAGAGCTTTGGGAAATTACTCTCCACTATTACCTGTGAAACAAATGCCGGATATGGCTATAAGTCCAATAATTGACCCAAGTGGAGAACTAACCACTGCAATAAGCATTAGTGGTAGTAATATGTCAGACTATGATAAACACACTATGAACAACTTCGAATGTAGTTTTATTACTAACTTTAGTACTGATTTTAAGTCAATTCAGTTTATTCTGTATAAAAACTGGTATTTTATTTCTAACAACCACCAATTGTTGGATAAATTAGGAAATAAACCTAGGTTTATATATAGAAGAGGAAACAGCCTAAAAGCCCTATTACAGAGACACAATGGAATTAACCCTATTATTAGAACGAAAGGATCTTCTCAATGTGGGCAATGCAATTACTGCCACCTTGTGAAAGCAACAAGTGTTTTTTGTATCCGTGGTAGACAATTCAGTATTAATCAAAAACTGAATTGCGAATCAAGATCTATTATTTACCTGGCAACGTGCAACTGTTGCCCAGCCTTCTATATTGGTAAATCCGATCGAAGGCTGAGGGACAGAATTTACGAACACGTTTATGCAATGAGGAAACAGAACACTGAAAATGCCTTAGCAAAACATATAACAAAAAACGTAGGACATAGTTTTGAATTCATACCAATTGACCAAGTTTGTAATACAGGACGAGGAGGGCCAACACCATTGTTTCTAGAAAATAAGGAACTAGAATGGCAGTTGAGGCTGGATGCCTTCTCCTACCCTGGTTTGAATGAGCATTGTAATATAACATGTATACTGAGATTAAGGAGTTATCAAAGATAAACATTAATAGATGGCCACTTATTATTTGGGCATTTTTTTAACAGTCAATACTAAGTAATAAAAGCATAAAAGGTAGGATTTTTAAGTGACCAGTGACATCATAAAAGTTCCACTATATCAATAATTTAGCTGACATGCGGGGAAAAACATCTTCTTAACAACTATAAGAATGATGGGCTATAAAATACTCACCTTTGTTGTGAGGTAGATCAATATCACACTTGTGATTTTGCTTACATATGACAAAATGAGTCAAAGTAAGGGATGTGTATCCAACACAAAAAAATATAATAAGTACAATAATTGGAGTACCAAAACTCTTCATTTTTAGGGAGACTATCACTGGATGCATTTGGCATGTTGATTGGGATGGAGGTAGTATTTTGGAGTAAGTTCTGGGTGACTTTGAGGCAGCACACGCCAGTCAACCAATAATGTCATGGTATAATTTTTAACACAAAAAAAGCTTTTATGCCTTGTACAGTTGTTTTCATGTAATATGGATGAGCATAAAAATGTTTCATGGAGACAGATTTTGTACCATGTCCCAGTACAACACGATTTATTGTCTATGAACTTGAAGTGATTAGCGATGTTTATCGAAAGTTTTAAACATATTTTAAATGTAATAAGGAGTATAGCCCTTTAATGATTTAGTTTGTACACACGTAATGACGTGGAAATAAAAACCCAGCTTGGCGGGTTATTTTTAAACTCTGAAGAAGCTGTGGCTGTAGCTTCAGCGAAAACGCATGTTTCAGCTTAAATAAAACTTGGCGTTAAGGTCTTTTATCAAAGTTTTTGTGGAGTTGTTCGCTTTTTATTGGTGGTGGTACGTTTGTCTTCCATTGGAATACATTACTATTCTTCTGAGTTGGGAGCTTGCTACACTGGGCGACTGCATATTTGTTTTTTTCAATAATACAAATTAAACACTTTGCAAATCAAAGCTGCGTACCACTAATATAACAGAAATAAAATGAGGCACTTTTAAATGAGCTGGAGGTGCTACGTGCAAAAACATTAATGCTACATACATACATACATACATATATCTTCATTATTAGGTAAAAAAGTGCACACAGATTTTCACTGAGATTATCAATAGAATGCATTACAACACGTTGTAATATTTGAGGGCAATCATAGAATTTAATTCTAAACAACAAACAATATTTATTTATGTTTACAACTGTAGAATGAAGCAACACATTAAGAATGTGAAATTGTATTAACCAGTTTATGTATTTTATTTGAAACAAATTTTAATGACAATGGCACTTTAAATCTGAGCTGATTTTGTTAATTTGGCGCCAAAAAGTTTATTTAAGATGGAGTAGTAAAAAGTTTGAATGAGTTCTGAAGAAGCCTATGATGGATTAGGTGAAAGCGCTTAACTCTATGTTTTATGTACTACGGATTTTTATGTTCAAATCCTGCACTTTTATGTTTAATTAAAGTTCTGGCAGTCGCTCAGTACTGTGTTTCCTCGTTCTTTGTGAGAGAAGATAGCACAGTACAATTGGTATTTTTTTGGTGGTTTCCCTCGCAACGTATCAGTTCAGCAGTTGTCATGGAGGGCAACACAGTGTTGGCGACCGCTTTACAGGACGAAACACCCTGTAGATCAAACGAGTGCACCTATGGGGCAGAATTGGCGGAAATCAGAGGTGAACTTAAACATTTAGTGCAGACGCTTACTGCATTTATGCACAAAGTGGAAGAGGATTTTAAAAAATTGGCGCCTATCACGGATTGTGAAACCAATCCGGTTCACAATGACAACAAACGAATTTACAGTATTAGTAAGGAGCAAACAGCTTCCAACAATAAGGAAAAAGCCAAAACGAGCTTAGGAAAATCCAACAAATTGAAAGAAGGCGTGCCCAAAGGGAACGCTAATGCTAAAGTTCGACATGGTTCTGATGTACAGGCTGGTGAATGTGGAGCATTACACAAGCATAATTCATCTAACTGCTCCAACAACCAGCTCAATTCAACACCGGATGGTTTATCTGAAGGGTTGATTCTTTCCAAACACATTAACCCTTCTGGGGACAGCGTTGATATCGACTTACCAGCAGGACAGCAGACAAGGAACATCACTGGCAGCAATCGTATGGACTCTACAGGATTTACCTTCGATTTCTCCATTTATGATTTCGAAGAAGATGACGACTACATGGCAAGAACTGGGACTAAATCCAAACACATCAAGCCTGTAAAGACCTACGCTAAATCAGTGGGTACTTGTAAGGCCAACCAAGGTACTGTTTTGCATTCTAGACCATTGAACAAGCCTAAAGATGATTATAGAGACAAAAGCAATATGAATGATTTTTTAACCAGTGAACGTAAGTTTGATGAGGTTAACAAGGGGAAGGGAAGAACCCCAAACAATAGAAATGTTAATAATTTAGTTTTGAAGGACAAGATTTACAAGATGGGAGACATTATGTGCAAGCTTGATAATATTAAAATAGAAAATGCTTATTTAAACAAATGTATAAATTTGAAAATAGTCCCAATGGGACTCCGTTTTTTTAAAATACCATTAGGAGTAGATATTAAGGAAACTGTAATGGATGACTTCAACAATTTTTTTGACCAATGTGGATTTGAGTTTATGAAAATGTTAATTAAGTATAATGATGAAATTTTAGTACAATTAATTAATGAGGTAGAAACATTGAATGCAGAAATTAAAAGTGATTTATTGTTCGATGAATGGAACAACTTGTACAGCAAACAGTTTTCTATTGTGGAAAGGAAATCCAACATTATACACGAAAGAAAGTGTAAAAAAATCAATAGAGATATGACACAGTATAAGGACAAAAGGGCTTACAGATGGAACTTTGATAGGGGTAATAGAACTAAAGGATCTTATGAATATGAGGATGGGTACTATAGACAACAGAGTGGGAACAATGTAGTAGGGGGGGTACATGAGGACGAGAGAAAAAATGAATGGTATGATGAAGAGGAAGGATACAATCAGAATTTTCGAAGGAATTGGAACCCCCAGTATTGGAAGAAAGAAGAATTCAAGGGGAAGAAAAATTATTATCCCCAGGACGTAAGACCAAAATTTTACAAGGGGAACAAATGGAATTAACATTCATTTACACAAATGACAGTGAAGTAGCTTTAGAAATGAATAAATGTGACCACAATTACAAAACAAAAGAATTAAGGGATTTTAAAATATATAATTATACCAATTTTGAGGTGGAAGATGTTCATTATAAACTATTATCTAAGGGTATGAAATTCATACCCACCCCGAAATTTGGTTTAGTCGATCATCTGATAGAAACCAAAATGTTCACCCGTAAATTGAATTTATCAATCATGTTTCAGAACAAAAAGAAAAACAAACCCTGTAATGAAGGGGATAGCTATTTGCTAAAACCCAAAAGCACTTTTGTTCCATACACGAACACTGTAGTCGAATTATTTGAAAAACAAGTACAGAGAGAAATTTATAAGTTAAAGAACAATTCTAGAAACATTAAAGTGGAAGACAATTTGTCCATAGAAGAGAGACAGGAGTTACAGAAATTGAAGGAGAATAAAAGTATACGCATTATGAAGCCTGACAAGGGGGGTGGGATAGTTATATACGACCAATTGGAATATCTATCCAAAATACAAGCCATTTTGACAGAATCAGGCAACTACACTACAATTTCTTTGAATGAAATAAATATTGCCTACCAGAGGATAAATTCTTATTTGGAAGAGTTTTGGATAGACAACAGAATTAACAATGATACATACAATTTTTTAAAGGTGTCATATCCAATTACTGCGACCTTGGTAGGCATACCCAAAATACATAAAGATCTGGGCAACCCACCATTCAGACCCATTGTTTCAGGCACCAAATCAAAAACATTTCCACTAGGTAAACTAGTAGATGTATGGTTAAAAGACATTTATAAAAATCTACCTCATGTATTGAAAGATTCTTGGGATTTCTTAAGAAAATTCCCTATAGATAACTTCACAAGTGACCTAACTTATGTGACTATAGATGTCATTGATTTGTTCTCATGTATACCTAGCGAAGAAGGTCTACAAATGTTCTGTGCAAGTATTAAAAAGTATACTGAGTTTGACTGGGACAAAATCTGTCTCATTATGGACTGTATGTCCATAGTATTGGAAAACAATTTTATATCGTTTGAGGGAGAGTATTATAAACAAAGCAAGGGAGTAGCTATGGGGTCGGCTAGTGCTCCTATCTATGCAAACCTTGTCATGTTACACTGGGAAGAAGAAGTCTTATTTAAGAGTAAACACTTTCCTCTAATTTCCCATTACACAAGATTTTTGGACGACATCTACATCTTGTGGAAAGGAAATAGAGATGAACTACATGACTTCTTTACTTTTATTAATAATAGTAGTGCTTTTTTGAAATTTACCCATGAATTTAACAAAGAAGGTTTGCCATATTTAGATACTATTGTTACAAGAGATGAAAAAGGATTCAAATCAAGAATATATAGGAAGAGTACCTTCTCAAACGACTATTTACAATACGATAGTAATCACCCTAAAAAGATGTTAAAAAATATATTCAAGGGGCAACTAATTAGAGCAGCCAGAATGACATCCAGACAAGATGACATGATATCGGAGTTTGAGTATATTACTAGACTATTTATGGATAGGAAATACAGTAAAATTATGTTACAGGATGTTAGACAATATGTAACATCTCAAAGGGAGACCAAATATTTTCCAATATTAGGAAAAACCTTGCAAGCAACTCCAGAGACAGTAGACAAACAAATAGAAGGGTACAAAATGGCATATATATTACCATATACACCTTACGCTAGTATGGTTCAAGAAATTTTGTACAAACATTGGACTATTTTTACAACTAATTCAGAGATTTCAAGAATAGTAGGAGAAAGACCAGTGTTTGTTTATAGAATGTCATACAATTTGAAAAGAATTCTTGAAAGTGGGCACACCTCACACACCAATGTTGGGAATGGTGATAGTAAAAAAGGAGTAAATATATTCAATGGAATAGGAAAACACACTGGTAAATGTGGCAATTGCAACCAGTGTAGACACATTATGAGCCACAACAAAATTGTTCTAGACAACATAAACAAGACAACAATAAGGTGTGAGAAGGGGAATTGCAACACTACTTATGTGGTCTATATTGCTGTATGTGAAATGTGCCCTGCATATTACATCGGGAAGACAGAGAGGGCTTTTAAAAAAAGAATATATGACCACTTATATTGCATTCGGAAAAAAGATTGCAACAACGCATTGTATAGACATATTGAGAGTGAAGGTGACTTACACAATTTTAAATTTGCTATTATTGAACATATCACTAGCGATTGGAAGGGGGGTAATATAAAAGGACGATTAAGTTATAGAGAAGTTTGGTGGCAACTATACACAGATGCTGTAACTATTCCAGGATTAAATGACTCAATTGCTATTAAACCCTTATTGGGGTAAGGCATTAGGTCAAAGTTAGCACATACCAACATTGGTATTACAGTTTATGAAATCATACATCCACAACAGTTTTTACATACAATAGTTTTTACACACAATAGTTTTTAATATTTGATAGGTCTCAATAATATTTTTTATTTTAACATTAACATTTTTTACATCAATATTTTTAACATTAATATTTTTTTACATCAACTTACATTAAATATATCAGTATATCAATATATTTATCTAAAAAATTTTGTTCATAAACAAAACATGAATTAAGTATATTTACTATATGTTGCAACAAAATTTTAATTAAGTGTTACAACATCAAGCAAAACATTATAACAAAGAGTTTTTAACACATTATAGACTTTTTTACAACACAGTACATTACATAAGTCCGCACACATCCTTCGCAGAGTTCACTTTGGATAATTATGAATTCATTTCTACACATTTCAGGGCTTGTATAGAGACAACCAAAACAGAGTTAAAACAGAGTTGAAACGTTTTTTTATCACAAAGTGTTGAGCATTGTATTTGTTAAAGTGTATTTTTTATAGTGAATATTTTTAAAGTGTATTTTTTAAAGTGTATTTTTCAAAGCGTATTTTTTAAAGTGTAGAGTAGTGCATTATTATTATAACATTCTTAGATTTAATTATTTAACATTTAGTATTTAACATTCAATTTTTCATATTTTTCGATACAAAATCTATTACTACACTCATTTTTACACTGTTCAAGTTGTCACATTAGCACATCAGAATCAGTTATTTTTATTAGTAGGTAAAAAGTGCACACAGATCTTTATTTTTATTATTAGGAAAAAAGTGCACACAGATCTTTATTATTAGGTAAAAAAGTGCACACAGATTTTCACTGAGATTATCAATAGAATGCATTACAACACGTTGTAATATTTGAGGGCAATCATAGAATTTAATTCTAAACAACAAACAATATTTATTTATGTTTACAACTGTAGAATGAAGCAACACATTAAGAATGTGAAATTGTATTAACCAGTTTATGTATTTTATTTGAAACAAATTTTAATGACAATGGCACTTTAAATCTGAGCTGATTTTGTTAATTTGGCGCCAAAAAGTTTATTTAAGATGGAGTAGTAAAAAGTTTGAATGAGTTCTGAAGAAGCCTATGATGGATTAGGTGAAAGCGCTTAACTCTATGTTTTATGTACTATGGATTTTTATGTTCAAATCCTGCACTTTTATGTTTAATTAAAGTTCTGGCAGTCGCTCAGTACTGTGTTTCCTCGTTCTTTGTGAGAGAAGATAGCACAGTACAATTGATACATACATACATACATACAATGATTTTAGAAACTTCTTTAATGAGGTAGCCATTTGAAATGTCAGAACCCACTAGAATGAGTTCTGAAATACGGAGACTGAATGGACAAAAGACAGACTTACATATGCCAAAGCCAGGATGACAATTTCCCAGAATATTCCCTTTTTCCAAGGTATGGCAATCTTGGAATCAGTTATAACACTTTGCGGGGTATGGGGGCTTGCCTCATCTGCAAAAAAGAAAATTAAAGTAGAAGAGCAACATTTGAGATTCACTCCTCCTGCATTTTCGATTTTTTTTTTTCATTATGTTGGCACTTAGTCTTAACAGTGCTGACATTTCAATAGGGGGCTTTTAATGATTATGTAGACTACATAACAGAAAATGTTGTATATGTTGTCATTTTTATGCTTTCCAGAGTTTATACAGGTAAAACCGAAATATGTTTAAATATCAGAATTATGAAAATGTAAAAACTATTAGACTTCTGAGAGCTGAGAATGCATTTGCAAAACATTGTTGTGATTCGCTAAATGATGACTCAGTTATTCAGTCTAAATAATTATAAATAATGTATCACAAAATGTTTGAAGGTAATTAACAATATTTAGCTTTGATGTGAAAGCAAGTGGCAACTTTGATGTCATGCAATAAAGGCCACTGGCCTAAATGATTGTATTAATATAACGTGTATTAAGATTGTGTCATGTGCATGTCATAATGTAATGAACCAGGACTATGATTCAGATGGCCTGAGTTTGGTTAGTTGTTGGGACACTGGAGGAGTTGATGTTTGGGGAAGGGAAATGATAAGCTGTTAGTCTGATCACGTCTTTCAGGGGTACGAGTGTTGGACCATGAGTGTGCATGCTTAAATGTCACGATTTTCAGTGGAGACCAGGGAGTGTTGACAGAAATGGAAGGAAGTGCAGTGGTGCAGAGCAGGGACATGCCTTTGCATAATACACATTGCATCCTCCTACCAATTGAGATACTCTGCAGATTGTGTAAGATAAGGCCTACCCAATTACAAACATCTTAGCAGTCATCCCTAGAGACAGAATGTAGGACACTGCAGTCTTCTTCCTAATTTACCTCCCAGTCTCATTTAACCAGCTATCTGCTCCCCCCCACCCATAGTTTGATGGGTACTGGTAGCCTAGGATAAGAGGTAGAATATTTAACATGCGTGTCAAAGTAAGGGGATCCATTTTCAGATGGCTTGCTGCCATGCACACCCATGATATTTAGTCCCTTATCAGATAGGCAAAAAAATGTTTTAATGTTAAGATGTTTTAAATAACTTCAACATAAACATATAAAATGTTTGAAATGTCTTTCAGTTTGGAAACATAAATTGATTCGTTATGCTGCAGTGTATTTAGTTGCTTAGTGATAAATAGCTTAATTTCTTAATTTTATAAAACCCTACATGGACTTCTTAACCTACTATTTTCAATGAGCTTCCAAGAATAAGGACAAGTACCACCTAGAGCATAGGTGCACTATACTCCAGTTATTGTTTGGGAATTTGTGGCATGTATTCCAGATTTTTTTAAGTCATTCTTTTCCCCCATTTCTTTCCAAACATTAGCTCCTCCCTCTGATATGTCTTGAAACAATTCATTCACAGATACAGGAGTCTCTCCTGCACCAAGCAGGAGCTGACTGGAACAAGCTATCATCCAGGTCAGTAGACTTTCTGTCCTTGACTTCATCCATCCTTCCTCCCGCTACAGAGAGAGAAGTGTCTTTGTCACAGTGTCTGTGGATATGGCTTTGCCCCCAGACCTTGCCAATGTTCATGTCTAGATGGCTCCTAATTACCTTTACCCCAGGCTAACACAACATAACATCCCCTGTAAAAGTGGTCTGCCTCACTTTCAGATGAAGAGAGTAATGGAATTCTTCAGATAAAACTAACTCTTCCAGTATATGGGCACCTGCACTACAAGGGCTTACTACACCCTCCTCAGCATGCGTTTTTTCTCACCTTTGTGCTTATTGATTGAGGTCTGCCATCACCCACTTGGTAGACTAAACCCATGTTCCTAGTCTATTTTGCATACTAGGACTAGAAAACTTCTTCCTACTCATGAATGCAGCCAGTGACCAAAACCACTAGTCTTTCTCCCCAGGACAGGCAGAGCAGCATAGACCTTTCATTCCCAGCCTCCCTTTCACAGGTCCTTAAGCATCCAAGCCAATACCTGAACTCAGGTCAATAAGGTGGTTGTCGTGGCTTTACTCCTCTACACTATGACACTAGATTTATATGCCAGGCTTTGACAGGAAAAAAATCTTCATATGACTGATTTAGTCCATTGTCAGTAGTTTGGACTTATGAATGTATGCTTCTCACATTAATTTCATTTTTATAATTGTAATTTGTGTGCAACTGATTGAACAAATAAAAGACAGCTAGACTATCCCCACCAAAATCATTAAAATCCTTAATGCACAATGAGACAGATAAATGCAAAACTATATTTCACTTGGGTAGTGTTACTGACACTATGTTACTCTTTCCACAAACCCACTGGTAAGAGTGGGAGCTAAAATTGTAATATTTAATTAAGGAGATGCAGTTTACGGAATAAAGCTTTGTTATGAGTTTGAATATGTGCCAGCATGTAATAGGGTAGGAAATGAATACACTCCAGTAGCTACAACATGGAATGACAATGTTGACTAAACAGTCAGGCTTTCAGGAATGGCCACAATTATCACCAAATAAATATATGCAAATACTTTCAAATTTTAAATATTTTCTACAAGGACCAGCCACAATGAGAAGTTTAAATATATTTAATAATAAATAATAAAAGAGCATGAACATACTAAATATCTATTTACAGTAAACACCAGAGTTTCATATCACAGGAAATATTAAAAAATAACATAGCTGGAAAGATTCATGCAGTTACAGAAAAACAATACTTAACTATTCTCATTATATTTTCCTGACTAATCTAAAAAGTGCTAGTCCATGATCACTTACTAGTGCAAGGCAAAATGAAGTGGGTGAGTGATCTTCCTCCTTTGTCAGGTTTCAAAATCAGACTGTTCCTGAGACTTCTGTCTCCTCTAATATTAAAACATTATTTCTGTACAGAATGACTTCACATACATCTGGTCATTTGACTTCTGGTTTCCATGCCACCCCCATTACTAGAAGCTGTCAGAATTTAGAAGCCTACGTGTTACCATACACACATATAGAGCTTTGCTCAGATCTGATGCAGCTGCTGTAAATCATAAAACAACTTCAACTCTCTACCCTTCCACAGGAGCAATTATCTCCCTGCTAGAGATAATAAAGAAGGATTCTTAATACTTGGTTTCCCAGACATTTGGTCTCTGGCTGCAAACAGAACTGTAAGATACAATCTTTATGGCCTAATTTAATTTCAACTATTTTTCAAAGTTTGCTCCAGCTGGATTGTGATTAACCTCTTCTCTTCCAGTATCCTATTTTAAAACATATACATTTAATTCAGTTACAATAATGCATGTACATTTCTTTTCTTTCCAGCAGGGCACACTATTGAAACATTTTAACACAAGCAACTTTACAAATACATTTTAAACACAAGCATCTGTACAAATCAATTTGATGCAAAAATGACATATACTTCTTTACAAAACTCCAGCTAGCTATGCTGGCATATATTACACATCACTGCCCTACTTCTTCTGGCATGGTTGGCAATAAGGATCATAAGAGATTATTAGGCTATCGACTGGGAGGTCATTTCAAGCCTAGCAGTTTTCATCCCAATGTAATACCACAGAAATGCTAATCAATACCCAAGATTGCAAGATGACCACATGGGGCCACATTGAATCAGACATCCTTAAAATTCAGGGAGGACTCCTGAATGTTTCTGCTACTGCACATTCAATACTTCAGTACACCTTGTTTTCTTTCAGTTTAACAAAGTAAAAAGATTGACAGACCCTTTTCAGCCACAACCCAGGCACCATGGACCAAGTCACAAAATGACTAAAGAACACACAGGTACAGTAACAAAAACAACAGTCTGTATGCTATTTACAATTATAAATGAAAGTGATCATTTACAGCACATATAATTAAGGCATGCATTCAACCAGTAGGGATTTCTTAAAAGTATTAATCTTTACAAGAAATATATAGATACAGCATGAGCTGCAAGATTAGCCACAGTAACAGAAGGAAGGACATCTAGCTTTCTTAAACACAAGTTCAGTTTCTAAAGAGAAGCGCTGTTTGCTGCCTCACTTCTGCAGGATTCCAGACAGTTGGGCCTACCCTAATGGCAGCTCTTTCTTCTCTGGAGGTTTTAAACAAGGTCTAAACAATGGAATGCTATATTCACCGTCTCCAAGTGGGTAGTTAGGCTGCCTTTTTTTCTGGGGGGGGGGGGGGGCAACTGACAGGCAAGTAGAACTGTGGTTGTGTCATTTACATATAGACAGTTTCACTGTTGTAAAAGCAGGCAGTGATGAGTTTGGGGTTCAGCAAAAATACATCTGCAGACTATTTACAGTAGGTCATAACTTACATGCATTTCAGATGGAATATAAAGGTTACAAGTGGGAGCCCATACTCAGTTTTAAGGATGAGCACATTTTTAACCAAGGCATGACAAGCTGTAGGGATGACATTCTAAATCATAGTTTTAGTTGGTAGAGTGTTTAGCTAATCATACTGTCAGTATGCTATGCCAATGAAAGAGTAGGGTCCAAGGTGATCCCTAGATACTTCTATTATTAGTGGCAGTAAGTTGTCTGTATCAGTAATATTTGGAGATTTATGGAGTTTTTGTGGAGTGCCAAATTTGATGTTAAAACTACATATTGATTAGTGGCATATTTTTACTCATCCAGTGGCATAATCTGTCAAACTAGATTGTATTTTCTGCTGAACAGTCAAGGCATTCTTATAGGACTCGAGTAACAAGATATTACTCAGCATGAATTCACAGCACAGATACTTCTGTTCATGTAAACTGTCCCAGGATTAGATTAAGCAAGTGCATGAAAGGCAGACTGTTTCCTTCATGTCAGTAACCGACCACTACCTAATAAAGCATACATCAAGTCTACCGCTTCAAGATTCCTTGCACTGGATGGTGGTGAACACCCAGCATGGAGGGGACCACTACCTAATAAAGCATACATCAAGTCTACCGCTTCAAGATTCCTTGCACTGGATGGTGGTGAACACCCAGCATGGAGGGTTGGGATGATTGACTGTTAGCATGGTGCAGAGCTTGCATTTATTCCTATTCAAATTTTTCATAAAATTGTTAAAATGGGGGCATATTGGGGCATCTGAGATTCAGATATGGGACCTACATCTGCAACCCTAGGTCTGATGAACGTATCCAAGAAGCCTTCTGTGGAGCTCTTAGGGACAACTGCAGTACTGCCATCTTCTCCAGAGCAAAGAGGAAAAGGGGATCACCCCAAGAATGTGGGCACCCTTCATCACCACCCGAGAATTACTATTATATAAATACATTTATATGAATGCTTCAAGTAGACATCCATCTCCCACACCATTCAGATGCTCAGAAAAACAAAACCATCAAAATTACAAACTTTTACTGCTTGTGAGGGCAAGCTTTCCTGCATCCTCCCCACATCTTAATACAAATTAACTTCAAAACTACAAAACAAGGATAAAGAACTAAAGAGTCAGTTCTCTTACTATATGTACCTAACCTGAAAGCTACCAAGCTCACTAGTAGTCACAATACAAACATTAAAAATGGCGCTTTAACCATTCTTTAACCCAGTTTTACCCCTTCAACAAATCCAATAGTAAAATGTACATCAACTAGCAGTCTGATGAAATATACAGAAAGTGCATTTCAGTAACTAGAGGACTGACAAACTCAAGAGCACAATACCATGGTTCAACAATAATGTGGTAAAGGGCCCGTTCCAAGACCGTGGTTCAACAATAATGTGGTAAAGGGCCCGTTCCAAGACCATGCTTCAACAATAATTTGGTAAAGGGCCCGTTCCAAGACCGTGGTTCAACAATAATGTGGTAAAGGGCCCGTTCCAAGACCGTGGTTCAACAATAATGTGGTAAAGGGCCCGTTCCAAGACCGTGGTTCAACACTAATGTGGTAAAGGGCCCGTTCCTCACTGCTGTGTGATCTGTGAATCTGTACGAGTATATGTAGTTTTAGATGAGTCACTGGGGTCGTGGCTTACCCCTTTGTAAAAACACCAGTTCCTTCCACCTAGAACAGCTGATGCCTCAAACATACCCCCCCCCCAAACAGCTTCTATTCCAACCAGAATCACTCACAAAGATGCACACAAGTGGGGTTATCATTTGGGGTATCTACACTCATGAAGACATCCAAAAGAAAGCTCTGGAGATCGTCCAGCTGTCTAACATTCTGACTGTGGCATACATGTGGAGTACAAATACAACTACAGGAGTTATCCCCTCACCTCCAAGATATGCATCTTTTCATCCCATCCCAATCACCCTCTCTCTTTTTTGTGTCCAACCTTCAAGTGTCTGATTCATGATTGCATTTTCCGAGGCTGGTTCCAACGTAAAAAACAATGCTATTAAGACAAAAGGTCTAATATCAGAGTATTTCACAATATCATCCTCCTTTCTGGAGGCCTGCAATGCACTGTACACCATTATTCTGATATTTGCAGTCTGCTCACCAATGTTTTTGTACAGCTGGTGTTGGCATGGAAAGGATTCCCACCCTGGAGGATACAAAAGGAAAACTGAAGGTAATTAAACGCTTCTTTGGGTGGTGCTTGATGCCACCTCCCAGCACAAGTTTTCCCTGCTCTTTAGCTGGCACTGGCTGGTTTCTTAGCACTCATTCTACTTTCTACTTCTTTTGCTATCCTCATTGTCTGGCCATCAGCCTTCCTTTGACCAGAATGTCAAATTCATTCTCTGTGGGGGGAGACCCAGTCATGCAATAACTAGACCCCCCCTTATTCCCAACATTCTACTCTACCTGATCAAAGGATGGCAGTGCATCAGACCTTTCCTCCACCATAAGCAATATCATCCCTCAGGAAAACCTGCCCCTCCCTCCTTGCAGACAAGCACCTCTGTGCAATCTTCAGTCTCCACCAGAGATTGTAAAAAGAGTGCATCCTTGGCAAGAGCACCCAGCCCTCCAAACTAATGCAAGCAAGAAAATGCCATCTCACCTCTTTCTGTCCCTCAGCCCTACTCAACTGTAACCCAAGCCAATAACCAAATCTGGAATGATCACGTGGGTCAGTCAGGGCATTATTCATTCACTCCACAGTAATTTAAAAGTTATGTGAATGGCATAAGTTTTAGTCTATGTCCCATTCCTGTGGACTATTTAGTCCCATCTTACTGTTACCCAGCATGTTTACTACAACTCCCAGTCATTACTACGCTGGTTTCTAATCACCAGTGCAAGAGAATTACTGCACTGCTATCATCATATCAGCCATAATGTTCCATTTTCTGGCAGCAACACTGCTACTACAAAAAAATAAATAAATAAAATAAATCCTCACAGCAACTGCTTACAAAAAAATCCTCCTCCAAGTGTGTACACACCCTGTGAAAGTAGTGCTTACATGGCCCTGAAGCATTTGCAGCATCCCATGCAACTACTTCTAGAGTGTGCCAGCACTGAATTTTAACTGACCCCTCCACCAAGGACATGGAAGCCAGTACTCACTCTCATTCTTCCTCATTTGCTCATCCCACAACTCAGTTATTTAATTCAGTCAGGGCTTTAGCTCTGTGCTACATGCTAACTACATTTAGTCGACTCCAGCTGAAAGTTCCTTGCAAGGGCAAAAGGCAGCAACTGGGTGGGCAGACCATTTTCAGACTGATGACATGGGATAAACTAGTACTCAGAACTGCATGCACATCCTGAAATGATGTAAAACTGATGCACCATAAGGCAAACAGAAACAGAAACCAAATAGTTAGAATAAAAACTTTACCTGATTAAGCAAGCTAACCCAGAGTCCTAAAAATAAAAGGTTAGCCGCACACTTTACAGGAAACTTGGACAAATGGTCAGGTAAGAGCAGAACAGCAAAAATAAAAAAGGCTACCTGGCTGATTGTCCAGGACCACAAAACACAGCTGGAAAATGAACCTCAAATCCAGAAAATAGGTAACATTTTAAGTGAGAGTTAAGTATTACAGACAGTCCCCCACCACCACAAGGAAGGGGGAGATGGGAGGGTGACATGTAGAATGGACAATATGACAAGGTGCTTCTTATATCATACTTTTAACAAAAGATCAATGTCCAAACCATAGCCACTACAGCAGCAATTGTTATATATAAAAATTAGCCAAAGAGACATCCATTCATTTACTCAAGCTTCCACAGATTTCTGCCAACATCCCCAATGATTTCAACTCCACCCCAGTCAGTACAACACGTGGCTAAAAGGAGGAGTATTTCACACCATTTGTTTGTATGGCCCAAAAATAACAAGAAGGTATAATCTTGTGGGGAAGTATGTTTGTCAAGCCCTGCAGAACTTATGCCCAATAAATGTTCTACCATGATTCCAATAAGACTGTGTGTTAAGCCAGAATGTCTCAATGCAGACACCCAAGTCTTATAAGTCCAGTAATGAAAATCATGTCTTTTTGAAGGTAGATAAAGGAGATCTGGGGATGGTCCTGCCTTACCTTAAGCCAAAACATTTTATGTAGTCCCTTGACAATAGGTAGAGTTAAATAGATATCTTTCATGCCCCACGTGACCAACAGCACATTTAGAATTAGAATCTGTAAGTAAGTAAATAAATCACTGAAAGGTTAACATCTTGAACTTAGTCACGCTCAATAATCCATTTAGCTCTGACAAATCCAAAACCTATCTCTAATGGTCATCTTTCTTTAGCAACAGGACAAGCATAGAACAAAACATTTCTCCTGCACTTCTTGACAGAAAGGATCTAGACCAGAAAATGCTGTGCCAAGTGGGTCTACTACTGGGAAATTAGAAGCTCTCTCAATAAGAGAAGAACTGCCCTGAATTCTAGTCTAACTGCACCCTGTCGGCACCCAGAATGAAACAGTCCTTTCTAAAGTAGAAAAGCAAGTCCAAGAAGGCAAAAAGAAAGGGGTGAGGGGAGATGATGCAAGGGGCTTGGAGCTCAGCCAGTACTGTTCGGTTCCTCCTTGTAGAGGAGGGAACCTCTCATACTACCTTGTTGCAAACTTCAACCTCTCTAGGCTTTCTTCCCCCAGAAATGATCTGTTTGAATCAACAGAAAGGAAAGTTGTGTAAAATCTTACCATAACCATAGATGTCCTTTCCTTCCATGTTGCAGGATTCTACTAGTGGGTCTACCCCTCCTCCGATCAGCCTGTCCGGTCAGGCCTCCAAAGCTCCTCAAGTCCCCCCCCCCCCCATGCATCGGACATCCAAAGTGGAGGCAGGCATGTGGTCCACAAAGGTGACATCTGTATGCACCAGCCCTCAGAACCTAAAATAAATACCTCCTGTCATCACAATGAGTGATAAAGACATCACTGCTACTTGTGTCTTCCTCTATTGCTTACTCTCAACATATGATTATGAGTGCCTGAATCATACTTTTAGTGACATTCTTGACCATGTCTGCATCACTGTAGTGGATGGATATGATTACAGCATGTAAACTTTAAGTGAGCTATTAGCCTGACCGATTTGGCCATTAAGAATCAGAGAATCTGGTACTTTCTGCTCAGGTATGTAAACTAGTGGTTGAGTAGTGCCATCAGCCTTAGATGTTAAATGAAGAGTAGCAAATCTGTGAAAACGGCTCAGATTAAATTATGAAAATTTGATGCAGTGTACCCAACAAGATTAATAATACTGTATGGCACTTAAGAGAACCAGACCAACTCTCTGAAATTAGGTTTAATCCCCAGCAGACCAGGACAGCCGTTGGTTCTCTGCACAGAGTATGCTTCTAGAGAGCACAGTGAGCGCTATTATTCTTGTGCTCAGACAGATGGCATCCCGTTGTGTTGTTTCAACCAAATATTATTCCACAGTAACATGTAAATAACCTGCAAAGTGTAGACATTTCTAAGTCACCAGGGAAAACTTCCCTATTAACTGCTGCAAAATTATTTTTTTTTTGCTTTCACCTTTAAAGCAATATTCTCAGATTAAGGTGAAAATGTTACTGGTCGAGAAAGAGTACAATATGAAAACTACCAGACTAGCAGATGTCACTATCCATTTAAATATAAATATATATATATTTTCTGGAAACAGACCTCTTCGGCACTTCATTATAGCTCAGCCAGTGTGCAAGCCTAAAAAGAGCTAAAAGTAATGTTTCACACTTAATTGCATTTTGCCCAGCTATGCCTTAATAATGTAGCTCTTATTGTGTGGAGTTACACAGATTGCTCCATTATGGCACATTTAAAAGTAAAACACTACATGTGTCCATCAACTGTACAAATGTGAAGTATGAAACAAAAAAGAAAAAATTAAAAGCACTTTTGTTTTTCTGTGAAAAGAGAAAGGAACTCCACATATCATATGTTGTATTCCATGTATAAATGAATACTGTTTTGAGGTGCTCTGAAATGAATGTTTCATTTTATTTAGGAATTTAATACTTAGGTCATTTGTTGCTAAGCTACTAATATGGATGGAAGGGGCAAGAGGAAACAATATACATATTTCATATTTGAATAGTATATACTGTATATTATAGCTATCTATCTATATATACACACTCATATTTTATATATATATATATATATATATATATATATATATGTGTGTGTGTGTGTGTGTGTGTGTGTGTGTGTCTGTCTGCATATAAAATATGTAAAATATATGTATAATGTGTAACGTGTGTTTGTGTTTATCTGTGGCTAGAGTAACAAAAATCCTTTTACATTCTGAATATAAACTACCGTCTTTGCTTTTTTAAAAACGTAAATTCATGCTTAACTTTTTTTTAACTTTCTTTGGAGCAAAGCAGTTACATTTTTTTCATTTTAACTACCATCAAAAATCTTAAAAAGGAAATAATCACTGCACACCTATAACAACTGTACTTTACAAGCGTGAAATATAAAACAAAAAAAAGTCAACGCACCCTTATTTTTCTGTATCATGCTAGAGAACCAGGAAATAAAAAAAGAAAAATGCAGAGGCAGATAAAAGGACTGGGATGAATATAACTGCTGTTTATTTTCTGATCAGAAATACTTCATATATTTCATACCAATGCTCCATTCCAGACAGGACAGGAAATTCTGACACTCCAGCCCGTAAACCATGGTTTAAAGGAAAAAACTGGAAAAAATGCAAAGATTCCTGAACAAATATTGATAAATCCAAAGGCAATAAGTAATCCTCCAATGTAACGAAACCGTGTCTTCATTTTTTCCTGTGAAATCTATGTGTTTTTTAAAGATCAATTTCTTAGCACTATGAATTCCTTTCCTGAATTAAATTTACATATACAGAACATGTGTTTCTGTGTCTATACGTATACGTAAATGAACAGTTTCTTAGAGATTGTTGTCAAGACACAGAGTAACATGAATCTGTAGACTGTTGATAAGAAGGAGTTAAATGGCTCACAGCAAATATTTGAAAAGTGATATGAATTTAGATCATGTTCGGCATGCTTTAGAATATACAGGCATTTCCTGAGTAGCACACACATTACTTTTTTGTGAAAAGTGCAAGCAGCTTAACATATGGTATGAGGCACTCCATGTACAAAATAATAATTTGTTAGGATACTCTGAAATGTTGAAAATGGGATTATTTTATTTAGGAATCTAATGCTTTGGTTAGACGTTAGTTAAAAACAAAATACGTTCAGTCACTCTCTAATGTTTAAGGGGCCAGGAGGACATACAATATATTAAACCTACTTCATACACAAGTACAGCTTTTAGTGCACTCCTCAGGCATGCACAAGCATCTAGATAGCTGGGCTAGATGACATAAACTGAGAAGGTGGTAAAAGGTGGAGGGTCTTATGCAATGATCCATCTGATAGCCATCTTACCTATAAGGACAGCTTAACTGGGGTTTGTAGACAGAAAAAGTAAAACTGAAAGAAATGGTGAGATTCTCTTGTGGGCTAATGCTGAGGGTTTGCAGAATACTGTATGCTGCATGTAATATTGGAAGAGGGTGGGTGCCATATACCAGGCAGTTCTAAAATCTGGGAAATGTGTGCTAGGTGGTGCATCCATCTGTGCCACAGCTGACCGGTAGATGGGTCAGTAGGGTGGCATAAGAGGAAGCTGCTATATGCCACCTGCCCCATCTGTTGGTGAGGGTATGGGGTTCCTTGCTGCTGGAATCGCTTCTGATGGAGAGCTGAGGCCCCCAAATTTAGCTTCTGTTTCCATGGAGAGAGAATGTGACAGATATCTAGTGCATGACTTGCTGAAACATTTTCTGTGTATGCTTTATGTCAATGTACGTTGCTCAATGAAAAGAAAACTGAAGACAGTAGAAGAGAAAGAAGAAATATGTGGAAACAATAAATAAGGCTGGAAGGGTAGTAAGAATGACAAAATCAAGTAGGAGGTGGAGGAACAAACAATGCAATCAAAGGTGGGAGAAAAAAAAAAAAGATTCTGCTGACCAACTGAAAATGAATAAAAATGGTGGGTATGTGTGTGTGTGTGTGTGTGTGTGTGTGTGTGTGTGTGTGTGTGTGTGTGTGTGTGTGTGTGTGTGTGTGTGTGTGTGTGTGTGTGTGTGTGTGTGCATGTGTGTATGAGAAGGCTCACAAGCAACTCCCCATGCAAAACGTGCACTTTATTCAGTGTTTTTAGAAGACTGAGGACATAACAATATGGACAGGAAAGGACATGGAAGTAGAAGATCAATGGATGGACCAGGACATGAAAGGTGAAGTGGTAAGCAAGATGCAGGAGGAACTGATGGAGAATAAAGCACAAGGACCCAAATAATTATGACACATGGTTCTGAAAGAAAAGTTAGGACAAAGTCAAAACTACTGGAT
>NC_056734.1:148447320-148479820 GCF_019279795.1 Protopterus annectens
AACACACGCATACACACACAGACCCAAACGCATACACACTGACACTCACACACACATGCACGCACACACACAAACACACACATACACACCACAGGAGATTAATTGTTTTGTCATTTTAGTTTGCATTTGAGAAATCCTGAATTTTATTATGTTACTGTAGGTAAAATACATTTTGAGAATTAAATTACGAAATTGTCTAGCAGGTTAATTTAATAAAACATCCAACCCATTTTTTATTATTTTAGGCGCATTTCACTTAAAATTATCTAAGACAATTCACCTCTGTTTTGCCCAGCAGGTAGAACCAAGTCAACAAAAAAAATGATCAAAAACTATAACCATTCATGCATCTCTTTATACCTCTGTTTCTTTTACTTCTGGTGTTCAACCAGACTTAAACTCAAACTAAACTAGTCGTATTTCCAGCAAGAGGCAAACCAAGTACTATAAGGACTTTAAAGCAGTCCACTTGTCCACTATAAATGCAGATACTTTTTTATTTTTTAAATTCCTTCCTTAAAGTGCTGACGGCTTGGGACTAAAGGCTGGATGGCAACAGAACAGTACATGGGAAAGCTGACAGGTGAACTCCGCACTCATCATTGGCAGAATCTGCCATAAAGTAGGTTAAAAGGAAAATGTTTACCACTGGCTGTAAGGCATGGAGGGATGTGATTAGACTGTCATTTAGATAATCCAAGTTTGATTAGCAGCTTGGGTGCTGGAGGAGCCAGGTAGTGAAGATGGGAAGGAAAGGCCTTTGGCTTGCTTGCCACATTGAGAGTAAGGAATGGGTTTATGCTCACAAAACAATAAATCTCTGGGGCTGGACTGGTAAGACAATCACAGCAGGTTGCCATTAGAAGTTTGACACTGAATGATGCTGGAGAAAACTGATGCTATGTACATTGATGCATGTGAAATCTGAAGCTATGACCACTTAGGGTCTCCAAACAATGTTTTACAAATCCCCTAGTGCTCAGGACCAAGTATGTGATTCTGCTGTCTGCTGCTTTCCAGACCACTTCCCCTTCCAAAATCACTAGTGGTGCACTCCTGCCTCAAGGGGGTGGTACCGGGAACATTAAAATAAAAATGTCCATCAGGGACAATCTCTCCCTAACATCCCCCAGCCTGTGACCTTCCCTAATACCTGCTCGGGGAAAGTACTCATGCATCCGTGATAAGTGGGATTACCTGCGTGCATGTCCAGTTGCTTGAGCCCTACATGAGTATTAAGCATTGTTCCTCCACACAATCCTCCCCCCCCCCCGCCAACAAGTCAGCTTCTCCACAGGCTGTACCAGCTAATTAAATTTGGCTATCCGGGCAAAGCCAGGCCTTTATACCTGTGTTGCTAATAGAGTTTTCTTAGCTATTTATGTTTTGATGCCTGGATTATACAAGATCCATTTTCAGTGGGACCCGTTGGATGAAGGCTTTAACAATACTACACAATACAAAAAAAAAAAAAAAAAAAACAATCAGAAAAAAAGCATGGGAAAGAATGGCAAAGAAATATAATACCACAATACCTCCAAAACTTCAGAAGGTTTCACAACCATAATAAAAAGGAAATAAATGAAGACAAAAATATACTGTAACAATTTACAGAAGAATGGTAAACACAACCCTAAATAATTCTGGAGAGCTATTAAAGAAATCTTATATCATGGCCAAAAATTCAATCCTAACCTCTCTCCCAGTAACTCACCACTCGGAACTATAATAGAATTCAGTTCTCATTTTGTAGCTAACATCCCTAACCAAGGATACCCCGACATCAAATCCTACCCACGCCCAACAGCCACGTTTACTTTCACATTCAAAACCATGCCACATCTTATATAAAACTACTCTTAGACAGAATTACTGCTCTTAAAATATTTTCTAATACTTTGGAGCTTTTCTACTCAGGCCTCTGCTAAAAATGGACTCCTACTTATTCAAACTTTACCAGTAATCAAATGTCACTAAATGAATAAAAATAAATAATAGGAACTATGTGTCCCAAATGAACAAGTACAAGCTGCCACAGTAAATACCTTTACAGAGGATTTTCTTATTGTTTTTTTCATTCAGGGTGTGTAAAATGTACATACTTCCAATTGCTTGTTTTACAAAATGGTGTTATTGTTTGGAGTATTTAAGGTTTTTCCATACCTGCTTAACTTAGAGAATAATATTTTCTAACACACACACACACACACACACACACACACACACACACACACACACACACACACACTCACACACACACACACGCACACACACGCTCGCGCTCACACACACGCACATGCACACACACCCACACACACACACACACACACACATACACACACACACACACACACACACACACACGCACACACACACACACACACACACACACACACACACACGGAAACACAGTAAGAACACACAAGAGCACAAGTGAACACATGCTTGTATATGCATTAATGCAAACAACCACACACATATACAAACAGACCGACTTAGCTGAAAACCAAAGCCCAGATACTTGAGATGAAAGCACCGAACATACCAGGATACCGAACGGCAAAACAGTGGAAGTTTAACAAGGGAAAAGAGTCGGGTGGCCAAAATGGTGACCTTTGCCCTTTTCCACACTGTAGTGTGATCTCGGAGTTGGTATATTTAAGTAAGAGGGGTGTGGGGGGTGAAGCTCCCCCACATGAGGGGTGTCGGGTCTAAGCCCCCCCAGTTGGGTGGGTTTAATTTAGTGTGGTTTGTTTTCATGGTGGCATTGGACAACTTACCGTTTTTCCCGGTGTGACTTTCCGATGTTTTGTATGTTCAGCATCCTGTTCTGTTTGGTGCTTTCATCTCAGGTATCTGGGCTTCGGTTTTCAGGTAAGTCAATCTGCTGAAGTAGATCCATGCAAACATATAAATATATACACACACACACACATACAGTTAACTGCTTCTGAAAGGAAACATGCACATGGAAAACAATGGAACTGAGATGTAATTTTAAGAACCATTAGAGTGAAAAGAATGCAAAAATTAAATAAACATATATTTACATACATGCACACATGAGCACACACACGCACACACACACACACACACACACACACACACACACACACACTATAAGGTCTGAACTATTAAAAGTTGCTTCTAGTTATATTATTATGTTTTCTGAAAATGTGAAGTATAGGTTAGTGGTACTAATTCATCACATCACACAAAGATACTTTCTCCCTTCGATTAGTATTATGTCCAAAGAAAAGCAGTATCTCAGAAATAAATCAAAGTGAAGGGTGGAGCCAAGATGACCAGATGAATGCAGCTTAATTTCACAGCTCTGTAAAATCAGTAATTTTGACAGGTATTTAGTCAAAAACAGCTATTAATTATTACATAAACTCATTAATAGTACTTCAAGCTTTAAGTGTACAACATCTGGAGAATTTTCATAAAGAAAGTCTTGCCATATTATTTGATACTTCAGTACAAAAATGAGCATCACCAAACACTCTCAAATGGACTCTGCACTAAAGATGGAGATGCAACTAGTAACTTCAACCCTACAGACATTATCTCTAAAAATAGATAGCACTGAAGATGGAGATGCAACTAGTAACTTTAAACCTACAGACATTATCTCTATAAATGGATAATTTTCAACAAGATCTAGAAATCCTTTAAGACAATAGTGAGAAACAAACTGAAGTCTTCAAGGAACTGTTACAGCAACAACAAAATAAAATTTCTGACATAGAAACTTCATTAACTGACATCAGTGGGAGACCTGAGAAAGAACAGCATCCTAACTTCTTACTCAAACAAAATACTTGGCTATAAAATAAGGATGATGATCTTGAGAACCAGGAAAGAAGGTGCAACTTACATATTTTTGGTGTGCCTGACAAAGCAGAAGGAAATGACAATATAACTTTCTTGACTTCCTGGATCCCTAATATTCTGTACTTGCAGGAAGGGTTTTCTTACTGGAGAGAAAGAACCACAGAGCATTAGGTAAGCCAACTTCAACTTCCTCTTCTTCTACACCAAGATCTATAGTCATAAAACTTTTATCTTACATAGACAAATATCTTGTATTAAAAACTGCATGGAGGAAAGCCCCTTTAAAACACAATCAAAGTTACATTAAATTTGATAATGATTACTCCACAAAAGTACTAGATATGAAGAGAAAATGCTGGCCATTTATTAAACTATTAAAGCAAACAACATCAAGGCACAGATCATGTGTCCGGCAAGAATAAAAATCCTTCTACCTAATGGATAAAGACATTCAACAACCTAGATGAAGTGTCTGCATTCATATGAAATAATAACTTAGTCACTATCTCTGAAGATATGGATGTCACTCTCACCTCACTTAAGAGATTATTTGAAAATAACACTTGGACAGATGCAAAAAAAAAAAAAAAAAAAAAAAAAAAAAAAGAAGCAAAAGACTGACACTGTATCTTCAGCCAGCAATAAATTCCTCAACGCTTCCAATGATAGGTAGAAATCTTATTTCCTTTTTATTCATAATACTAGTTTTCAAAACTGTCATGCTGTTACATTTTTTTCTGCAAGTTTACTTAATACTAGCTACCTTTAACATTCATTAACATTACTATGATACAGTTGTACTATTAATAATACCACAGAAATATAATAATTAGTTTGATGCACCACTAGCAATCTTGATTTATTCTTGCTTTATATTGTACAAAATGAGTGTCTGATATTTCTGCTGCACAATAGTCTCTCTTACTTAGTTGTTTTAATTAATTATCTACAATAAAGTTTATTGTTTTTTCTTTAAGCTGATCTGTTATAATGTTCATATTATCTCATACAGCCATATGTTGGCTTATATGTGCTTTTTCAGGTAAAAACTTCCTGAAACAGTTATTCCTTGCCTTTAGTGTGTTTTGCCATTTAATAATACTTACAAAATGGCTGCAAATGTTTGCAACATTTTTTTTATATTTTTTTCAAATTTTAGCCTCACAGCTTGTAGAATCTTATTAAAAAACACTACTTTGACTAAAGTGAAATATTTTTCTTACCTTGAGGAGCCTCAAGACTTATTTTAAACAGCTCTGTGTCCATCATGTTGGTTCTGAATTTCATTAGCCATTTTTTTACTGTAACACACTGGAGGCAAGGGAAACCTTTTCCAATGATCTACATATTGTATTGGCTGTAGACACTCTTACTCTTAAAAACAAATTTATCAGATATATAAATAGATTATTAAACTTTCTCTGGTTCACCAGTAGGAACAGAATTGCCTATATACATCACATTAGTCCCTTGGATGGAGGGGGATATCACGTTTCCAAACACTGATACTTACAAAAAAGCCCCATTACTTAAAGATGTGCAAATTGGACTGATCCAAACTATAATTCCAACTGGAAATCATTACACTTAGCTATTTTATTAAATGAAAATGCACTACTTCAATAATTTCTTTTAGCAATTCTACTAATACATTTTGGTATTTCATTTGTCATCCTATACAATATAATGGTATAAAACCTTCAAAATCCCTTATCTTAAACAACATATTTAATAACTTTAGGAAAATTGGAAACTAACATGGACTTTAAAGTTTGGTTTGATGGATTAGATCCTTTTAGAGGCACAAAATTTTCCAGACAAGTTACACTTTAATCTCTTTAATATATGGGACAGTAAAATCTTTATATGTTAGAAACATGGTTTTAAAGACCTAGAAATATTGCAAATACCGCATATTAATAGTTTATATAAATTGCCATTACAACATTGGCTACTATTACAAAGCATATTAAACTAGTCACAAGACCTTTGCAGAATCATTAAAAATTCATCTTATATAGAACAACCTCCTCTAATCTTTTATATATCTGAAATATAAGCAAATGTAAGCAGCAAAACTGTAAGGATACACCACGAGAATAATTCCTAAAATCTTCTTTATTCGAACAAATAACAGAATGGATAAGCGCTTTCACATGCTATGCGCATGCTTCATCAGATCAATTAAACTAGATGTCCACATTCTTTTTATACATTATATTAACCAATCGAATCTCGTGTTCTAAGCATTAATTAAGTGATTGTTTCATCAATTAACACAAAACTCTTACATCTGACTTTAACAGAATGTGTCTTAAAGCAGCATCCGTTGTTTCTAGCTAGTATACATAGCAATATTCATGTCAAACGCTCACTTTTTATAAATATTATTACTAATTCGTTATTTTAATAACATTTCAAATCTAATTAATATACAACACTCAAACTATCATCAAAAGACATATCTAAAACCAAAATAAAAACAGAATAAAAACCTATACATAATAACCTATATAAATACATAACATTCGTTTCCTCATAGGTCATGTCATCCATTTGTTTTGTTTTTACTGTCCTTATAGTAATAACTATAGTCAAGGGAGATGACCTCAATTCATCTAATATTGGTGCCCTATCTAAAAATATTCCATGACTATCACTTTAAATTTAGAAGACATTAAACATCAAATTTACAAGGTCTTGTACTATATTCCTTTCTTACACATTAGTATATTTTTTGCAAGCGATCAGAATCATCTTTGCTGAAAATAAACAAGTGAATCTGGATTCTTTATCCCTATCTATTGTATTGCGCCACCTGCTATTTCAGTTGCCGCATGATGCGATCCTGATATATATCGCTAAAAGGACATATTCAGAGTTATATCTGTGTTATGTCACAGCTCAGTGGCATTGGTTATATCTGTGTTAAAAAACAGCTCAGTGGCATGAGTTATATCTGTGTTATACTAGAGCTCAGTGGCATGGGTTATATCTGTGTTAAATAACAGCTCAATACATGGGTTTTATCTGTGTTATAAAACAGCTCAGTGGTATGGGTATCCATATTAAATAACATTTAGGTTGCATAGATTATTTCTATGTTAAATAAATTTATTTTCTATATGTAAATTAAATAAATTTAATAAATTTTAAAAAATAAATTTTAAAAATAAATTTCAAAAAATAAATTTTAAAAAATATATAAATTCATAGATCAAATATGTGCAATAATGTAGCTACCTTATTACCAAAGGCTCATATTGTGCCTTATTATCTATTCTTTTTATCTTTAAAAGACTATTACTTGCATATTAATATATAAATTCATCTTTTAGTATGCGTAATATATTCCATATACAGGATACATAAGGAATGCATGCAGCTATATCCATATACTCAAAGAATTTCTAAACATATGATCTTCATAACTTATATACACTGATTGGCATAAAAACCAATATGAAGGACATATCTGAAATACTATATAATAACTTTAACTTCAACAATATTATCTCCAGATTATATGGTGTTTTAATAAACTATAAAGACGCCTTAACTGCACTCAGATAGAGAAAACCAAACTATTATCTTCTGTAAAATTTACATCATGGGGACAGTAATTGAGCATTATTTCTTGAACATTTCTATACAGAGCTTTCTTAAACCCTGAGAAAATTGCTAAATTTAATAAAACTGAAAATGTCATTTGTTGGAGATGTTTATCTTTTTGGAAAGCGGATTGTTTTCACATCATTTAGGACTGTACCTGTTTAAATCAATTTTGGAGAAATATTGACATTTTTTTAAAGCTTTATTTACTGACACCTTCTCTTTATGTAAAATAAATGAGGTTTGGGACAAATACATTTTTGCAGGACCCTCTTTTGGGGGGAGAATGAAAGGGGGCATTGAATGTGGGAAATGGGGAGAGGGTGGTGGTGTATAGTGTTAAGTCAGGTAGCTGGGCTTTGGACATTAATGGGTTAATTGGCTTGGAGAGTTAGGGGAAGTGAGGTAGTTTTGGGGAGAGGCTTAGTTATTATATTATTGGAGCAGGGGGAGTGGTGTCACATTTAGGCATGAGTTGGTGACACTAACTTACATCCAGGATGATCTGTAGGTACTCCAGTGACAGGTAGGCCTTGGAGGGTATGAGTGCTTGGTGGGTGCATTAGGTGACTGGTTGGTAAGGAGAGGTGGAGTATATACTGTATGTTTGTGTGTTTTGATTTTTTTTTTTGGCTCTCTTCTTGTGGTATGTAAGTTGTGGTCTTGGGGTGCTGAGATAAAGGTAGGAGGGGGTATTACTTTACCAGAGAGGAGTGAAGAGTTTAGGTAATTTGGACAGTTATGTTGTGGTGTGTTGGGTGGTAGAAGAGCGTGCAGGCCCATTATCCTTGTACCAGTTGCTGTAAATTTACTTTTTCCTAATGTCATGCACGCATGTGGGTATGCTTTGTGCCTCTGTGCTTGTTTGTGTTAATATATTGCCAGTGTGCATACTTCTGACTATGTAACAGACAGACATTTGCAAAATTACACTTCGGTATATATTTTTTTTCAAAATGAGATTTATCTTCCCTGTCATTATTTCATTTTCATAAGGACGACATGCCATACCTCATTGATAAGAAGTCCCAAAAGTTCTCCAGTGTTTGTTATTGCTATATTGTCTCCTGCCATTCAGTTTTTTCCATGTTAAATGTACTTAAGCATATAGTATTTAGTTGAGTTGTACCTGGTTTCATTAATGGTTTATAAATTTTGCAGATTTCATGGGTTGAGAGGTGGAGCTGAGAGGTGACCAGTTGATTAGCTGCTCGTCATTTGTTTTCCTGCTCTGTTTTAGCATTGGGGGCTTCTCGTTGATAGGGATGGTGTTTTTCATTGTTGGAGCATTCCTGGATATGCTCTGTAATGTTGGTGGGAGCAGGTGATGTTGTTTCACGGTCTATGACCGTTGACGAGCTCCCAGTGGCCTGCTCATGCACATTGAGGTAGCAACTGTTTGGAGGAGGGAGGGGGGCAAGGAAACAGCTCCGATAGGTTGGCTAGTATAGGGAAGCCTTTGCATGGTAGATAGGGTTAAAGTTAATATAAACAAAAATGTAAGATAGCATGAGTGAAGAATGACAGTGAGGGAGCTTTGAGGACAGGAATAGAGAGAGTTCAACAGTAGGCTACAGGGCCCAGCAAGTCATAAGATAGGGTGAAGTGGGAGAGATACAGTTGCAAGGCTAGCCACTCAATGAGGTGAGTGGCTTTAACTGGCTGTCGCTGTGGCAGGGACAGCTTGATTTAATTTAAAAAAAAAAAAAAAGGAGAGCTATAGTTGTAAGGCTAGTCACTCGATGCGGTCAGTGGCTTTAACCGGCTGTCTCTGTGGCAGGGACAGCTTGCTTTCAAAAAAAAAAAGGGGAGGAGGGGAGCAGGGATAGTAGGCTCACCTAGCTAGTGCAACTGATTCTGCTTGTTTGTTGTTGGAATACTGTCCTAAGGGCACGGAGTTTCTGTTCACATGTCAAGGAATCAGTGTTCACTGATGTAGTGTAACTTGCAGACTGATTGTAACTATTACGGTAATTTTTTTTGTTTATATGGCCAGCATGCAGAGACTTCCTCAGCGATGGTAGGCGATAGTGGCCCAGGCAGAGGAGCTGTTCTAGGATGTCTCGAATGCTGACACAGCGGCAGAACAAATGGGGACCAGAAGGGCCAGCAGTCCACTCTGAGGACTAGGTCAGCAGCTAGTGGCAAGAGACACTGAGTATCGAATGAGGTGGTTCCAGTTAGCCCATCAGTGCCTGGTGGGGCTCCAGACAGAGGAGCCCTTATATCAACTGTTTTACGCAGGGCAGATGCAGGGAATGTTGGGGCAGTGTGGGAGGACAGGGAGTCCATCGGGACAGAGTTTGGTGATGAAATGACATGGGGGGGCTACCAAGGAGGTTACAGGGATTTATGGCTCCCATGGGGGGAGCATGTACAGAGGACAGTACAGGGTCAGTGGATATCCCAGGATTGGCTTGTGAACTAGGTTCTGATGTCAATAAAGAAAAACAAGAGGCCAACTCAGCTGACAGCATAAAACGAAATCATTCACAGTCTAAAAATCCAGCAACGATGTAAAACATAGCTTAATAATGCTTTTTGGAGGCTTGCATGTGAAGCATTTGTTTTGCTTTTAATTTAGATTCTGATGTCAGCCTTCGCCCGGGTGATTGGTTGACTACACAGTCTTTGGATCAAGGCACAGGAGCAGTCATTTTGATTCCATGCATACCTTCCACAGTTAAAGAGAAGATTTGGAAGAGTGAATATGTGGATGCTTTTGAGTTAATTGATGCAGAAGGGGTACAGCAGTTGATAGAGTCTGAGTCAGCTAACAGTAAAGATTTGCTGGCATCCCTGTCTGCATTGGGGGAGAGAAGGATAGGTAGGATTCAAACTCGAACATGGGATAACTGAGTAGCTGGTTTTGTTTACTGTATGGCAGTGCTTCTGGAAAAAGATGCAACCTTGGTGTTGCCCCTTTTGGGTTATTTTCTCATGATTCGGGAGGCTCAGCATATACAGCCAGGGAATGCTTGGTTGTGGTATGGTCAATGGTTTTGGAAGTGGAAAGTGGTGAAGTATTCTTTCCACTGGGAGGTGTGACACTCAGACATCTGCTTGTCTACCACGATGGACAGTTATGGCTGGAGTATTAGAGGGGGTAAAGGGGAAGAAGGCAGTTGTGTGTGCTGGACCTTTAATGCCAGTAGCTGTTCCTGGGTAGGGTGCAAGTTATTGCATGTTTGTTTGAGGTGTGGGGGGAGCCATCCAGCTGCTCAATGTGGGTGTCGAGAGCTTAATTCTATGACTGCAAACTTAACATTAGGGGATGGAGGCATTCCATCTTCTCAAGGTTTTCAGCACTTTTGGGGTAGAGGTAATTTTCATGGCTCAAGGGGTGAGGGGCTCTTCAGGGGAGTTAGAGGAAAGGGAGTGATTGCACTCTCCCATTAAGGTGAGGGTTTTACGGCACATGCTCCAATGCACTTAAGGAGGAGATATTGGATGGTTTTGATTGGGAGTTCTCTATTAAATCCATGGTGTGGGGAATGGGAGGGCTTGCAAGAATCTGCAATCGGTGTGGGGTAAGGAGGACATTTTACAAGGTTTGGTTGAGAAGGAGCATCAGGCGAGTTGGTTACTGGGTCCATTTGACAGCCCACCTTTTGACAATTTTAAGGTTTCTCCATTCAGGCTGGTACTGAAGAAACAGGCAGGGGAGCTCAGGTTGATTCACCATTTGTCATATGCCAAAGTGAGCTCGGTTAATAATTTCATTGCAGGTGAGGACACCAGGGGTATTTATGCATCCTTGGATGATGCTGTCGGGGTCATGAGGGGCTTCAAGTATCCATGGTTAGTGAAGGTGGATATTGAGTCTGCCTTTCATTTCCTGCCAATTAGGCAGGAGAAGTGGCCATTACTGGGTATAGTAGTAGGAAACAAATTTTATTTAGACAAGGCCATGCTGATGGGTTGTTCAGTTGCATGTGCAACCTTTGAGAAATTCAGTATGGTACTTCATTGGGTATGGCAACAACAGGTTAGTACATAGAAGTTGATACATTACTTGGACAATTTCTTGCTTGTTGGGGAGGGGCGGGAAGGTGTGCAAGAAGAGTTGCAAGAAGTTTTGGGAATGTGTGATGACTTAGGGGCCCTTTTGGCTTGGCATAAATTGAAAGGCCCAGCAAGAGCATTAGATTTTTGGGCTTGTTAGTGGAGGCAGAACAGGGATTGTTTTGTCTGCCTATGGATAGTAGACAAACTGAAGGCTATGATTAGGTCAGTTGTGTCTAAAGATAAGGTTTGGATCTGGGCAGTTATGGAGCTGTTAGGAATTTTGAATTTTGTTTGTCGAGAGGTGTATCCAGGGAGTACTTTCTGTAGGTCAGTGGCCTTTCTGTTAAGACGGGAATAGAGTAAACACCACTGGGTTAGGGTTAACAAGTTGGTTCAGGATGATTTGTCAATCTGGCTATGTTTTCTGGACAAGTTTAATAGTATTTCCTTTTGGCAGGAAGACTGGGTGGCCCAAGGGGAGCTCCAGTTATTCACAGATGCAGCAGGGGGCATCAGAATAGGAGCTTATTTTGGAGGACACTGGTTTTCAGCCCAGTGGCCACTGGATTGGAAAATGGAGGTTGTGTTTTTAGGGTTGATGCCAATTTGGGCAGCTTCAGTGGTGGTTTGGAACAATCGCTTGTGGGGAAGTGTGTGATTTTTCATTTGGATAACATGGCAGTGGTGCAGGTGTTGCAGAAAAAGACAGCCAGGTTAGAGTTGCTATTGTTGATGATGCTTAAGTTGGTTTTACAGAGTATGATGATTAATTTTACATTTACAGGGGTGCATGTTCCTGGGGTGAGCAATGCCATTGCTGACAGCTTGTCCTGATTTCAGTTTTCCAGGTTCCAACAGCTGGCACCAGGGGCAGAGAAAGTGCCAATATCCTTGCCAGAGGAGGTGTCGCATCTCTGGTCAAGGCAACCAGGAGGTTGGTGCGACAAACTTTGGTGGTGTCCACAATGTAGGCTGATGGTAAGGCTCTTTTCGAATTTGATCAATTTGTCTTACAATTGCCAGAAGAAGGGGTTTGGTCAGAGGAGTTACTGCTTCATTACTTAGCCTGGGCATGAGGTTTAGGCAAGGCTTTACAAATGGTTAGGGTAGATCTAGCGGCAATTAGCATATTCATTCAGGTATCTGGGTTACACGATTTTACAAATTCGTGGACGGTTGGGCAAATGCTGAGGGAATGGGGAAGAGTGGCTGGAGAGCATCGTGATATGTGATGGCCATTGACAAGGACATTTTTTGAAAGTTTTACTGAGAAATTTAGCCTTATTGGAAGGGAAGTCCTTGAATTACATTATATGGGTCACTTTGTGTGTATGGTAATATTTTGGTGCATTCTGGGTGTCTGAGTTGTTAGGATCATTACTTTGGAGAGATGTAATGATAGGCCCTGGGGCGGTGAATATTGGGTTGCTAAGGACCAAGACAGATCAACTGGGGAAAGGTGCACTGATAGTGCTCAAAAAATATAGGAGTGCTAGGCTTTGACCAGTAAGGTGGGCTATAGAATTAAGGTGGACTCAGGTGGGGGGCCCCCATGACTTGGTTTTCAGGTTGTCAGATGGCAGGAGGGTGACAAGTGGTCGGCTTGTGCAAATCATCAGGAGAGTTTTCCGTTGCGTTGGTTTTCTATATGAAAGGTTTGCATCGCATTCTTTTTACATTGGTAAGGCTTCAGACTTGGCAAGGGAAGGCAATTCCATCGAGGTTATTAGAACAGATCTCAGAAGGTGGTCTTCTAATGCCTTTTTATCTTATATTAGATAAGGTTTTCAATGCATTTGATAATTTTTTTCAGGAAAGCAGATTGTCATCCTAGGTAATTCTTATATCCACTGGGCGAGAAATGGGCAGTGGTTAGGGTGGATAGAAAAAATCTGGGTTTGTCTCCGTTAGGTTGGACACTTATTTAGCATGGGGTTAGAGAACTTAGATGGGATCAACTGATGCATGAGTTTAAAGCGGTAAGGTTGCAAGTAGGTTATCCATGAATATTAGTGGTGCACTTAGGTGTTAATCATCTGGGAATTCTTCTGAAAAAACAGTTGGTGGATACCATAACAGAGGATTTGTTTAAGTTGCAGGTGTTATGCCCTGGTACGTGTATAGCATGGTCAGAGATAGTTCCATATCTGACTTGGAGGAATATGATCAGTTACCGGGCTGTGGACCGGGTTCAAAGGTTTGATAACCAGAGGTTGGCTAGCCATTTGGGAGGCTTAGGCATGTACACTATTGAACATAAGGGCTTCAGAAATAGAAATGGTGTTTGGTTTCAATCAGATGTGGTGCATTTGAGTGAAGTTGGCTTAGATTTATTTAATGTACATTTTAAATTGTTTTTAGAGGGTATGGTGAAGGTTACTGGAAAAGAGCGTTGAACAGCCGGGAATCAGGCTGGTGGGTGGAGAAGAGAGACAGGATTTTCATCTTCAGTTCCCCCTCTAGGTGAAGATGTTTGATGGCACTGAGTTTGGGGATCAAGTGAGTTGCTGGATGCTGCTTGATAATAATAAGTGAGCTTATTGGATGCTGCTTATTTTGAAAGGGTGAGTGGGTACACTGCCCATTTAAGGTTTTGGTCAGGGTGAGTGGTTACACTGCCCTGAAGGATGATTTTGGACAAAGTGAGTGGGTACACTGCCCTGATGGATGACTCGGACAGGGTGAGTGGATACACTGCCCTGATGTTTCTGGGAAGAACGTGACGACTTCAGTTATTTATTATATTATGTAATTCAAGTTAATAATTTGGTTGTATTAATAAAGGTCATCAACTGCCTTTTGGTGTTAGCTTGAGTTATTTTAAAGGGGGCTGGGACAATAATTTTTTATAATGTCAATGAAGGATTCATTATGAATAACTCCAATTCATATCTTTTATGGACAATATTGTCAGTTGCCAAAAAGTGCATAACTAGAAAATGGAAGTCTACTACTTCTACAACTTTCAAAGATTTATTATCTCTTCTAGAAGAAGTGATATTCAAAGAAGTCAAAATAAAAGAACTCAGAATACACCCAAGGTGTTTTATTAATAATCCTTGGACAAAGGTTTCTTCACTTATTGAGACATTCTGATTGGACACTGAAATATTTTATTCTTATAAAGCAAATCTGTTTTTTTCTTTTATTGGCATATTATTTTACAATTTTTTTTTGTTTTTTTTATCTTATTCAAATCTGTATTTATCCTTCATACTAATGTACTGAATAAGCAATAATATGTTTTAATAAAATATTTGAATAAAAAAAGAAATAAAGTGTGTCCCCTCTAAAGCACATCTATATCTGAAAACAGATGAACCCCAGGTATGACTGACCACTCCTTAGATTATCAGCTACAATATAGTGACCCACCAGTTAGGTAACTGGGCATCCTGGTCTAACCTTTTTAAACCAAGAAGCATTGGGTAGAGCAATACAAAATACACTGAGACCTAAACAGTGAAATTCTGCTGGGACCCTCTGTATCTTTGGTGTAAGGTGTCAGGGGAAGTTTGTAGAAATTCCACTTCAAGGACAGACAATTTCAGCCTCTAAATGCCCTTGCTTCTCCTATGGAGAGTCCTCACTTAGTGTTTCAGTAGCCGTAAATCATTGTTTAATGACTAGAAGCATCTGACATGCATGAGAACTTATTTCTAAGCATACAGTCTCAAGCTCATAATAGGAGGACAAGGGACAAAGACACCTGGTGTTCTACAGTTTGCCAAAGACGTGGTGTTTGACAGCCATTCTAAAACAATGTGGTGCAAGATTACAGATGAGTAACAATTGTTCCTGTTCATTGTTGATGCATTCTGTCATAAAATGTTCCTGATTTTGTGAGCTGAAATAATTGTAATGCTTTCTGTTACTTCTGATGGTGCTTTTCTGCATATAGTCATTCCATGGAAACGAATGCTTCACTGCAGGTAGGTGGCAGTGATCTTTTAACATTTCTATAGTGGGATGGTTGGTACAATGGGGAAAATGTTCCTTTTCACCAAGTTGCATGTTTTTGTTCTCCCTCCCCACAGCTGACCATTAGTTCACTGTATCTAATAGACCCACCTTAACCTTTCCTGTAGTACACCTGGCCCATGTCCTTGGCTGGTGAGAAGAGCATGAATGCTGGTGCAATGTCCTATCAATGCCGAGAATATACCTTCCCCTATCCCACCCCACGACAGCCTTAGGAATTCCACAACTGCTTCTTTTGGGAGGTGCATGCACATTTCCATTCATGTGCACCTGCCTGACCATGTGGTATATCATTTACAGAATGAAGCCTGCCAGGCTCTTAATGCTGCTATTGCAGTGAGCCTCGGCTGCATCCCTCTTCTCAGGATGGCTGGACCTCTCACTCCTATTCTCACCCACCTGGTCCCACCAGCTCCCGTGCTGCTACTCAAATGTCAGTCACCTGGGGTGTAGCAAGGGCTTTGGCTCTCTGTGTCACTGAGACAAAATTCACCAAGCAGTATTAACGTCACAGCTGGATATAATAAGGGGGAGGTGCAAAGAGTGCAGCCCCTACATGGAGCCCCACAAAAAGTACTTTTATTTTAATTGTCTGACTTTTGGATTATCAATGATGTTTCTGTTTGGATTATCAATGATGTTTCTGTTTACCTTTTTTTCTTGTTTTGTGTGTGTGCTACATTTTTTTGAGTAACTTTGTTCCTACTGCCTGTCAGTCATCAGCTCCTTCCTAACCAATCATCCCATTTGTTTATTATTACCAGGGAAATTGCTGATTGTGAGGGGCAGCCATTAAGACAGCCATCAGGGGTAGTTTGTGATATTATCTTTTGATGCTCTACCATCCCATCATTTGGTGAAACACTGGGAATGGGTTGTACAATGGGATGACCTTGAAGGATGTCCCTTCACTTCTGCAAAAGTTGCTTCCTTCAAGCAGCACAGCTTCTCCTTTTGAAGCACATGAGATGGTTTCTTCCAGTCTCCAACAGGGAAATAATACCTATCATTGTATCCTTGAGGTGTGCACAACACTCTCCACCCCTTGGGAGACATACGTGGGCTACATCTCCTTCATTACTTTCCCTTCCTACCTTGTTCATATAGTGTGCAGGATGCCAACTGAACCTCAGTTGCTTGGGTTGCAGATAGGGTCCATCCCTCTGTGCCACAGATCCAGGCTTTTGTGTGTTATTTATTGGTGTAGTTGTCTTGCATATAATGTATTTCATTATTCACCCATCAATAAGGAAATGTTCATGTTTATTTATGTGCCTGTTTCCCCACCGCTTTACAACAAAAACAAAAATAACAATATACAATGCTCATCACACAACTAACAGAAGAATAAAAATCTTAAATGATAAGACTAAAGAACATGCAAACTGCGCTCATAGCTAAGCCAAGTTAACCAAGTATGTTTTGAGCGACTTCTTAAAACCATACAGCATGTGGGACCCCCTTAGCCACTGGAGTAAGAGTTTCCAGATACAAAATAAATGAGACGAGAATAATCAGATTCTGGAAATTTCAAGCTGCGCCCCAGCAAATATCAAATTAAAAGAGAAGAGAACTGCAAATTGCTGTGGATACATGAGATGGCAACTCTTTAAGCATAATGAAGTATATAATCCCCGTGGTCCTAGTACTGGAAATAAACAGAAAAATAAAGTATAGAAGACCTCTTTAGTATAAAAGAAGGAATACAGCTTCAGCAAAAGCAGTTTATAAAACTATATAACCATAGACCATAAAAAATATACTAATTTCTAAAACAAAATTCTAAAACCTCTAATTACAGAAAAATACATTTATTTTTTTTTTAAAAAGTGCATGTTGTGAGGTACATGGCATATGCCTGGCTGCACCCATGTTGTTGAATGGAGTTTAAAATTTTCCAGATTTTAAAGGTACTGCACATTCCTCACTGCCAAATCTGAAACACAGGTTATTTATATGTGAGAAATATTTGGCAGGTAATCTGGAGACCCTGTCATGCAACAGCAGTTTTAAATCAAGTACTCTCAGATAGGGAAGATAAGAACACAAAATTAGAAATTAGATGTTCTTCTACCCTGGCCTAAAAGACCACTAACTAACACATTAAGGTATGCATAAGCCTGGCACCATAATTTAAAATGGCTAACGGTAACCAAAAATACAAATGCTAAGAGAATAAGCTAACAAATGGGCACAATGGATGAGTGGAAGAACAGTTGAGGAAGTCATATATTTCTGTCTGTCAGAGCCCTCAGAGGTAGTGCATTCTATGTGAAGATAACATAGAAATAAAAAAACAGAGTATGTTTTTCTAACGAAGTGATTAGGAAAAATAAGTAGAAAAAAATCAGAAGATATAAGAAACAGCAGAAGCATGATAGGTAACTAAAATGAAAGATGTAGGTAAAGATGACCGTTTAAATGGTATACTAGTTAGCAAACGAATGCTGCATTAAGAATAACATACGGATGATGACACTGAAAAAATCGTTACTAAATTTGTATTCATTTTGGAATTTACAAAGGGAAGCATGTGGTTCATTGTTTTTGAAGCATATTCATATGAAGTTTAAGATATTATTGCTGCAGTCACCTTTGGTCAGTAGGTGGCAATGTTTAACAAACAGTTCAAAAAATCCAACTGTCTGTGTAATAGGTTTCTTCACTGCAGGTTTTCTTGTACTCTGTTTGGCGGCGAATTAATACACAAACCAGATGGAAGCATTCATTTCCCAGTGACTTTAGGTGGCTAAATACCATCTTCAGGTCTGTTGACTACCCCATGCTGTAGCTGTATGTTGATGAACAAATTCTTGGGAGGGATCCTGTCAGGTGCTACATGAACTTTGACTTGATAAAGGCATACTCATAGGTGCGTTCCACAGAAGGAGCAAAGGAAAATATGGCTTTTTCATTCCTGGCAGGACTGTTTTATTATATTCTTCTTATTTTGTTTGCTTTGGACTCCTGTAATATTTCACTAGTTGATGGGCAAACTCCTGAAATTACATAGTCCTTACACAGCTGAATACACATAGGTGACAGGGCCAGCCGTAGGTAAACTGGTGCCCAAGGTAAAGAGGCTCCATGGTAGCCCACCCCCATTCCATCCCTTCTTGGCCCACTCATATTATCCAAATTCGTTTTTTTTTTCTCTTCCGTTTTACTCCTGTGCTGTCTGACTCTACAGTTTTGTTTTCCCTGCTGTTGTTAACATATTCTATCCAAGTAAGACTGCACTCTATAACTGTTGAGGAAACAACTGCATTATGTCTTTAGTCTGCGGGAGACAAGGCCCCCAGAAAACTTGGGGGTTCTAGGTGGTCTGAGGTGCATTTTAGCTTTTTGAAACAACCTTTTCATCTAGTGAATGCCTGAACAAAAAACATGACCAAAGGAAAAAATGTAGTCTTACTCTTCAACTTTTTTTTCGAAAATCCTGTCAGTACATCCTAACTGAGCAAGACTACATTGTAACAACTATAGTAGAAATGACTGAGCTGGGAATCTGGGCCCCACTTGGCCATGAGGTTTCTAGATGCTCTGAGATGCATTTTAGAGTTTTTATTTTCAACAACATTTCCATCAAACGATGGTCTGAACAAAAAACTGTAACTAAGGAAAGATTGCCAGTCTTACACTTCATCTTTGCTTTTTCCTGTAACCTTTCAACACACCCTAACTGACCACAGCTACTCCATAACAACTAAGCTAAGTTGGGAGTCTGGGGGGCTGCTAGCCACCCAAGCCCCATGGGGTTATAGATTCTCTGAGGAGCATTTTAGAGATTTTTTTGTAACCTTTTGATGCAATGATGGCCTGAGAAAAAATATGCATACAGAAAATAAATCCAACCTTACTTTTAAATTTCAAGGAAGAAATAAGTTGTATCCAAGTTTTAATGCCCAAAGCTGATCAAACACCAGATGTTCATCATATTGATCACTGCTGCAGTAGCCTTAGCTATATGCATACCTCTCAACCTGGAAACATCAAAAATCTGGACAAGGCCCATGAAAAATAGGTACAAATCTGTACGCTGATTAACATCTAATTTGCATACATAATTACGTAACCCCACCCACTCCAATGGAATTGTGAGATACCAACTTTCAAATGCAAACTGAAGAACAGACAATCAAAATATGGCACCAGAGTCCCCCTGCAGCCATTCCAATGTCCCAATACCTGACCGTTTCACCCATTTATCATAAACACTAATGTGTGCATGCATACTGCTTTGCTAATACAATGATTATTTGAATTTTATTTTTACATTTTACATGCCAATGCACAAACACCAATAGACATCTGCTAAACAAAAACACTGTCTCACAACAAAAACAGACTTGGCATTAAAATTTCTCTGCCCTAGAAACTCACATTCATTGAAGCAGCATTGAAACCCACACCACATTCAAAGAAAATGCATTTGGCCAGTGGTGGATAAAGCTTTCCTTTGGGCTGTTTTCAAATCATTGGCCCCTTGCACACAAAACAACAAACATACATGTTTTCTTTGATACACCTTCCTGACTTTATTAAATTATATAACTTGTATAATACAGCACACTTGTTAGACAGAGCACATTTTACATTTATTGTTTGAACATTTTTCCAGTAAGCAGAGTTATAGGCAATGAAATAAAATGCATGAACCAATAATGACCAATTCAGAACCTTTCCATCATAAAAGTCTACTTCCAGTGTGTCCACACACTCACACTATAAATAGAATGACAGTAGTGTAAGCCATAGGCATCTTGTACAGCTTCTTGCACTTATTTTCAATTTCAGTTTTTTTCGGGGGGCTACAAAAGGCCAAAAGCCAGGGACACATTTTAAACATTGCTTGTATAATTTTGGAAAGTTGCTAGAATAAAAGTGTTGTGTTACCACCATGCATTCCACTGGCAAGTCTCAAACCGAGGAGCCTGCCCACTACAGTCAGAGCAACATACCAGTATGCCAAATCAGCAGTTTCATGAAAAATAGGAAGACAAACTTAAATGGCAATCATTTAGTGAATTCAATTCTCACTTCTCACCATAGCTCTCAATCTCTTTGCACAAAAATCTGGACAAAGCCAATAATGGGGGGATACAAATCCAGTCCTCACTTCTCACCATAGCTATCTCAACTCTTAGCAGAAAAACCTGGGCAAAACTAATAATGGGGGAATACAGCCCCGAAATAGGGACCAATTTAAAATACTGATTTTATAAACTTAGAAAGTTGCTAGAATAAAAGGTTTTGTGTTAATATTTATTTTCTGAAGAATATGAAGTCTGAAATTCAAATGCCTGTCATTATTTAATCAATTCAATCCTGCACTGCAGTGATTTTCCACAAAATCCTGAAAAACACAGATTTTTATGAGGAACAGTCTCAGATGAAAAAGAGTGGCAGAGGCAAGAGACAATCTTCTATCTAAATAGAATATAACCTTCCATGACAAAATATAAAAGAAATAAGTTCAAGAGTATGTAACACAAATTAACAATAAACTGTCAAACATAGCCCAGACTTGACTTAACAGGTAATATTTCTCACTCCAATAGCAGTTAATGTTAATTCTTGAATATAAATAGTGCTCCTAGAGAGGGCAAACTGCCCCCTACTATGATATATAAATCACGACTGGCATACCATATATAAAGAGGAATGTTGTGTGTCAGAATACTCCATAGAATTAGAGTCTTTTGAACCCCACCACCACTTTACTAGAGCAAGTAAAAGTATTCAAGTTTAGCAGCTTTGCATACCAGCAAAAAGCATCTTTCCAGAGTCTAAAACAGCCTAAAGCTATCAATACTCCCAAGGAGCCATTTCACATTATTAAAATAATGTTTTGCTTTGGCAGATGGAGCAGAGAATTAAAATCCATTTTAGTGCTGAAAGAAGGAATAAAAAGATTACAGACTATGGCAAATGATGTATACAGTAAAGAAGTATACAAACTATGTTATGTCAAAGTATGCCAGTGATCTGACATTAAGATACCAATCCAAAGAAAAGAACTGATACTCCTGAATATTATTCTACATCTTCATTATTTATTAACCATTTTATTTCTTTACATTATAGCCCATCTGGAAACAAAGCTCAAAACAGCATTTTGCTCATATATATATATATATATATATATATATATATATATATATATAATATAATATATTTATATATTATAGTTTGTTGATTTGTGTAACAAACTTCTAACTGTACCCCAAAATACACATACTTTCACTAGACACAAACTATTGCACCTTTGACTAGCATTTTAAGTATCCCTTACTCAAAACCATACACAATTGTCAGCATATTTCATTTTTCTTAAGCCAGGCATTCTATTTCAGCTTTTGACTTTCTACTGTTGGTTGTTTCTTTTTACATATGCCAACAACTGCCTTAAAAAGGAGACTTTTATCCTGTGTCAGCATTAATAATCATAATACAAATTTAAATTTTTGGTAGCAATCTACCTTCTTGCAATATTGTGTATTCATTTTATGCAATTTCTCTTTTCTATGTTTCTCATGTTCAAGTTTTGTGCAAAACACTGCAGGTGTTCTTCTTGCAGGCCTCCACTGAAAAAGGGACTGTTAAAACCCAGTCAGACTTTTCTGTTAAACAAATGCAAATAAACAACAAATAAGTATTCTAAATGTTCCTAAATACAACAAGAAGTGCACATCTAACTCTGGCTACTAACATTTGGGTAACACAAATGTTCACAAATCCAATACCTGTGATTTTTTTAATAGACTTTAGAGGAAGACTCTTAGTTTTTATTAAACAGCACATGGTGGCAACAGGCTAATTATGCATTATCAGAAAACCAGCTGCATCATGCTACTTACTTATCAAATGAAATGAAAATGGAAGATATTTCACAAATAATAATGAAAACATAATTTGTATTGCATTTTCAATCTTTTTCTGCTTTACTAATTTAAAATGTATGTAAATGGATACTAAAACAGACTATGCTTGAATAGTTCCCAGGATTTGCAGTAGGCACTGACAGAAGTATACAGTAAAGGCTGTCAGACAATGTTTCTGAAGGGAACGTCATGCTGTTATGCGAATCCTGCCATTAACGGTGTACATTCAGTCATTAACTTACTGCAGCATGCTGTTTTCATTTCATATCTGGACCTTGCTGTACTCTTGCTCTGAGCTGTCAATCAATTACATTTTCAGGACATAAAATCTCATTCTGACTGTGCAATAAAACTCATTCACAGGTCTCACTCCTCTAACCAATATATTTTGTAACCAAACCACCAACCCCCAATCACTTACTCACCAGCCAGGGCGAATGTTCTCCAATCTTTTCGAGCCTTCATACCCTCTTACTAAATCCTTGCAGTCCGAGCCTTGTTCTGTTCAGCTGGTTCATTCCTTGCAGTCCGAGACTCCGAGCCTTCAAAATAAATCCTTTTTTTTGCTGCCAGACAGATTATTTTTATTTAAACCCTTGCAAGCCTTATAAAATACAAGCCAAGTTCTTCTGCATAAAAATGAATCCTTACTGTTCTTTCCGGCTGGTTCATTCCAGCATTTGAACCAGCCGGAAACCCGAAATACATGCACCGCGAGCTTAATTCCGACAGGCTGGTAGCCCTGGTGAGCTGGCGCCATTTAAAAATAAAATGTGAAAAACATACAAAATAAATCGGAAATGAAGGGGTGCCACTCGGGAATCGTGGCACCCCATTATTTTGACCCCAAAACTCGGTAAAAACTGAGTAATTCGGGACAGTTGGGAGGTATGGCTATATGAGTTATATCCTGCCAAGGATATAACAGTCAGATTCCAAATCTTCAAGGCACCTTCCACACACCCAAACTGTCAAGCAGCTTGAAGTGAGCTGACTAAAACACAAGTTGGGCATGAAGTCCTTCAGAACTTTACTGCTGCTGAAGAGTGCCCTCCTCTAAGTCTTTTGAGGATTGATGGTTGGCTTGTTCGCTAGGCAGATAAGTTTCCTTTGGGGAAAAAAAAACTTGCATTTTCTTAATTTTATTGATGTTTTATTACTTTCCTCTTCAGGAAAGTTATTTTAAACATTGGGGTGTTGAGTTTTAATGGACCGTCTCAAGACTGTAACATACTTTTGAACAGAGCACTCATTTTTATAGCAGTTTAAATGTGATGTAAAGTAACTGAAAACATTTTTTTCTGTAAAGAAATTGTCTTTATTTTACTTTTGTGGGACAGGCATAGTGTTTTAAAGTGCTTTGTATTGTAATGTTTTGGCAAAAAAAGTAACTTTAGTGGAATGGTAGTATTTACAGGCATTTACTGCTTGTCTTCCCTGAGAAAGAGGCACCATTTTTGGCTTGAGCATGGAACAGACAACTAGTCCCACAGTCATTCCTTCTTCCTGACACAAAAAAAAAAATAACAAACAGCCTTTGTCACCACAACAGGCTAACAATCTGCTTCAGTCGCAGGTGGGTGAGTCTACTGTGGCCATTGTTTGTACCACAGACCACTCATTGTTTACTTCATATCCCTCTAGTGTAGCATGTAGAGCCACTATGGAACAGGGGCTAGCCACATCCTCTGTGGCCATTGGGGTCCCCTCAGTGGGAAAGTCAGAGTCAGTCCCACAGTCCTGGGAAAGTGAACAGTGAAAGTTTCCTTGTTGTGTTAGAATGCTGTGTCCATCCCGGGGAAGCTGCTGCTGCCATTAGTAACATGGTTGCCTCTATTTTTCCTGTCTAAATGAAACAGAAAACCAAGCTTGTATCTGCTCCTCCTCAGTTTTCTAGGAGTAGTTTACTAGGTCTGGCTCAGGGTTTAATTCAGACTATTGATCCTTCTTGTAAAGTTTATGGTAAAAGAAAGAAGGACTCATCTTTTCCTGAAGAGATTCAGGATTCAATATTCTGAATCTGAATCGAAAGATGCAGGGAGCGATACAGTTTTTTTCCTCTGATTCAAACTCAGAGGAGAGCTCAATTTCTGATTCTCCCTGTGGGGTCTTCACTTTCTCTTAGACTATTGCTGCAATGTGCCAGTGTTTTTAGAGAGAGAATAGTGAAGTTTTCAGTCCCTCAGAAAATCTATAAGTTGTTACAGAAGGATTTTCCAGAACCTACACTCATTCCTCCAGTTTGGTCTTCTTTAAAAGATTTATGTGTTGCTGCCTGGAATTTTCCTGATAGTCAGACTGCTGCCACTAAAAGGCAAATAGGATGTATAACATTCCTCAGTGTTTTCAAATTTTAAAGAATCTTCCCAAACCTGACTCAGCAGCTATAGCTTTGTTGTTTCAACTGTTGCTAAGCTTTTAATTAATTCCAATCCTATTCTTTCTGATAAAGGTGGAACAATTATTGATATGTATGAAAAAAAGTGTATACTTCTACACTCTGATTTTCAGAATTTTGAATTGTCAGGCTCGCATGTTAAAGTTTGTTCTGACAAATTCTGAAAGTATGAGGAATGTTTTATCTGTAATTTCTTCTTGTGAAAAAAATTTGCTTTAAATAACTTGGTCTCCTCTTCTGCACTACTCTTTGTTTGTAGTGTGTATATGACTTTGTCGATACTTCTTCCAGGTCTCTGGCCACTACTACTCTTTTGGGGAGGTTTGCATGGCTGCATTCTCAGAGCCTCTCAGATGATGGTAAAAATGAGATTTTAAATTCTCCATTGCATAGAGATTTAGTGTTTGGTCCTTCTGCTAACAAGGTGATCAAAAAAGTGTGATGAAAAGGGCAAGCTGATCAAAGGAAGCTCTAATAAGATTTTTCAACAATCTTTTCCAATTTTTCCAAAGAATTTTCTATCTGCTCGTCCAATTTTGGCAAAAAAACAGAATAAACAGTATTAACAAAATACAGATAAACAGACGTTTAGGAAGAAATGGCATGGGAGTTAAAAAAAAAGAAGTCTCGAACCTCCCAAAATCAAAGACAATCCAACAATTTTGAATGACTATTCAAGAGACCTTTTGAACTCCACCTCACCCTGGCCCCTTTCTTCTTTCAGAAAGTTTGAATCTCCATTTTTTAACTCTTTGGCAACAGATACTTTCAGAAAAATGTGTTTTGAAAAAAATCAGTCATAAAGGTTACAGATGGGGGGGGGTCATTCCTCATCCTATAGATCAGACTCTTTTGTTTCCTCTGGTTCTTTGTTACATGCTGTCCCAAAAAAATGGTAAAACCAATTCCTCCTACCCAGGTGGGGAAGAGTTTTTATTCAAGGATGTTCTTAATAGCATACAAAGAAAATGCTTGCAGACAAATTCTGGATCTTTCTTTCTTAAACCTGTTTGTGACAGTGCACAAATTCAAAATCATGTAATTTCACAACCTGTTAAAATGATGCTTATCATCACATCACTATTCATCCAAATTTCAGATATTTCTTAAGGTTTTGTGCATCTGGATCACATTATCTCCGCCTTATCCTTTAGACTATCCACTGCACCAAGACTGTTCACATAGTGTCTAGCTCCAGTTATAGCTCATTGCAGGCTACAGGGTATCCACATTTTTCTATATTTAGATGACTTACTTATCTTTGCAGTGTCTTTTTCAAAATGTCAGCAATTCCTCTCTTCGGTGAGAGATCTCTTACACAACCTGAGAATTTGGATTCCAAGCCAACATTCAAAAATCTTTCTTGACTCATTTACAAAAGATCATGTTTGTGGGATATCAACTAGACACCTCAGTTCAAAAAAGTAGATCTGTATCTAGATCTATCAGACTTTATTCACTGCAAGATAATACCTCAGGAATTTGGGTCTCATCGCATCTATGATCCTCATGAAACCCATTGCAAGACTCCACATGAGAAAGATACAGTGGTGTCTGAAATCTCTTTGGTACCAGCATCAGTACCCTTTATCTTTTCAAATCTCAGTGCTAGGGCTTATCAAAAAATGAATTGTTTGGTGGAAACAACAAATATACTTAAATCCTGGTCTCCCCCTCTCCCTCTAACCCCAAAGCAGTCAGTCACTACAGAAGCTTTGGGCTTGGAGAACAATTTCATGAGGGATAAAAGTGCAGGGAGTGTGGGACACCAAGAACAGATATATGTATATAAATATCAAGGAGATGCCTGTGCTCATCAAGGCACTTAACTCTCTGAGCCATCTTTGGTCCCTGTGACAGCTTCAAGTAATTACAGATAATACCAGAGACTTTTGGTACCTCAACAAGCATGGGGGAACCAGGTTATACCCCCTTTGCAGACTAGTCATGTGAGCTTGGGATATACAGTAGTTTCACAGCACAGTCTCACTCTACAGGAATCCTACATTCCATCAGAGCAAAATTGTGTGGCAGACAAGCTGAGCAGGACAAGGGAAGACCTCATGAATAGAAACTAGATTGAGGGGTTTCCAAGATTTGATCCAACTATGGGGAGTTCCTCAAGTAGACCTCTTTCCCTCATCTCTGAACAATCAGCTGGTAAGATTCTGTTCCAGAACCCCATGCAAGAAGGCCTGGAAGACAGATGCCTTTTCTTTTCCTTGGACAGGAATGTTCCTGTATGCTTTTCCACCTTTTCCACTAATAACCAGGATACTTCTGAAGATTCAGAATTAATCCCCTCAGATCATTGTGGTGACTTCCTTCTGGCCCAGACAACCATGGTTCTCCATTCTTTTGGAAAAGCCCAGGGGCAATTAAAACAAACTTCCTCACAGACTGGATCTACTCACACAATAACAGGTGAGTTTGATGCACCCTGACATCAGACAACTTCAATTGACTGCCTGGATGATAGGGTCTTAATTCTTTTTGGGCACCTGTTTACTGAGGATGTGCAGTAGGTACTAACACAGGCAAGAAAGCCTGCTACTGGGAAATCAAATATTAACAAATAGAAAAGGTTTTCTAGTTGGTGCCAGCAACATGACAGTACCTACTCAGGGCTAGTTGTTCCCCGGTTTTACAATGTTTGTGTGAGGTACTATCCTACTCCTTTTCTTATTCTTCTATCAAGGTTCATTTATTGTCCATTTCAGTATGACTGCCCACAGAACCTCCTCTTTCAATGTAGTCTCATGTCAAAATGTTCTTGAAAGGGGTTTTGCATAAGAGGCCTCCAAAAAAATCAGTGGCCCCTCCTTGGGATCTTAATTTTGTGTTAAAGACACTAACACTTGTTCCATTTGAACCAGCTAACATGGTTGACTTGAGGTTCTCAACATGGAATACAGTTTTACTGATTGAGCTGACCTTAGGAAGAAGGGCATCTGAGTAGCAAGGTAGTATAGTAAGTCTGTCTTATTTTCCATAGGGGCAGGGCTTCTTTGAGGACTAACCCTTCTTTTGTTCCTAAAGCGATTTCTGAGTTTACTTTAGGCCAAAGTATCCATCTCCCCATTTTCTATCCTAAACCTAAAAATGGGGGGTGAAATGATACTCCATACCTTTGATGTCCAAAGACAGCTCAGGTACTACCTTTACAGAACTGCATTATCAGATCTTCAAATCAATTGTTCATTTCTTGTGATGATAAGAAGGGACAACCTGTGTCAAACAGACTATTTACAAAAGGTTGTTTAAGGTTATTACCTTTTGTTATACTCACCATAAACTATTCCAGGTATAGTCAAGGCCCACTCTGCCTGGGCCTTGGCTTCAACTATGGCTTTTTGGAAAGGTTTGGATTCTAGAAGCTGCACCTTGTTCCTCTGTACATACTTTTACAAAGCATTATAAGCTTGATTTTTTTCTAGGTCCACATCAAGCTTTGCTAGGACCATTCTCAAGGGCTCCTGGACCCTTCTACTTCCACTACCCAAATGTAGTAAGTTAGGGTAATCTAACCATATAACTGAGACTACTGCAGCAGTAATCAACATGATGAACAAAATACAGATATGTAAGTAAAACTTGCCATAACAGTACATGTTCAAATGATCACTGCTGCAGTACCAAGTCCCTCCCTCCACCACCCTGTCTTTTGGTGTTTTGTTTTTGTCAAAATATGGACATTTATTTTTTTTTTGTTGTTCCTAGCATTGTCCTTTCACAGCTCAGCCTCCCTTTTTTCCTCCTCTGGCAGGAAAGCTCAGAAGGGCTTCTCACCCAAATTTGTATTTTAGTCAGCTGAGCTCAAGCTGCCTCTCAAGCTGCCTGACAGTTCGGGTGGTTTGAAGGTGCCCCAAATCTTTGGAAGATTGCCAGCTGTTATATCCTTGGCAAGATATAACCCTTATAGCAAAGGCTACTGCAGCAGTCATCATTCAAACACCTACAACTGTATTTTCTGAATAAACTGTAAATGCAAATACTTGTGATGACAAATATATCATATCAAGTACCTGCCCCTTATCCCCCACTTCAGAATAGGAAGTCTTTTGTTGTGTCTCCTCACCGTCTGCTCCCAAAAGACAGCCACCTTCTGTGTATGATTTTAGATTTAGAAAAAAAAACTGAAAAAGGAAAAACAAATAGAATATAGCATATTTGCTGACAGATATCCATAAACATCATTCTTATTTACTCTCATCCAAAAGATAACCACCTGTACATGCATCTGATGTTTGATTGTAAGGAAAATAAAAAAAATGATTACAATAAATGTTTTAACTTGTTACTGTAGAGACAATACAGTGCTTTGATAAAAGTAATAGTGACCCTCTGTGTAGCCCAATGAAGTTTGTGAGGAAAAGTTATAGAAATAATGATTACACTGTCCCCAGCCCAATGTAAGATATAGTGACTACTGAGGTTTGGGACAAAAGAAATAATGACAATGTCACCAGCCACCCCAACACAAAGAAGTACAAAGACCTTCTGTGTATGCCCATGAGCAGTGCTGCTTTTAACCTAGGTGGGGTTCAGGGGAAAGCAATTACTAAGCCCATGTCAAAATCCACTTATATAACCTTGGTGTGTGGTAGCCACCAGCCCCCAGAAGTTCTGAAGGTCTGAGTATTCTGTGATGCATTTATCCCTTAGTTGTTTGAGAGACAACTGTTCAAGTGACAAAAGGGTACATTACTTTTATACAGACAGCACTCACCAAGCAGTTATAGCCACATCAGCATACAATTCAGATGTCTGATCGTGATGAATGACTGCGCAAAATAGTTCAAACAGTTGCTACAGATTAAAATATTGCATGTTGCTTCACAGTCACAGTTTACCTGCAAAGCCAAAATAAGGTAATTAGCAGCAGGCAGCTAGTCATTTTCTTCCACAGAAAACAGCTACAGCAGTCATAGCTACTCTGTCTGTGCATATCACGTATCCCATTAAGTAGTCCATCTTACTTCACACAAAAGCATACTAGTCATTCAAAGCCAGATATGGACTGTTTAAACTGGGCAAAGAGAAGAAAGTCAGTTACTTTCATCCAGCCACCCCCCCATCATGCAGTTATAGCCATGTCGCCTGATGGCTATGTAATGTTATTTCACCTCCACAGCCCTCACAAACAAGTGCCAGACACTAAAATATTTCAAAACAAGTTGTCCCACACACATCACAAAGCCAGAAAAATATTACCAAAAATATATGGTTGATCACTGCCAACATTATTATTAAAATAGTATTTTCATAAATAACATGGTGCACTGAATATGGGATCAAGTTAAATGCTAAAAAGTGCAACATTATCGCATTTGGTAGACATCCACAAACTCCACCACCACCATCTTACAGTATTAAATCTACACCACTTCAAAACAAGAGTATAGTAGGAGACTTAAGTACTTGTTTAGATAATTTCCTCTTCATTGACAATCATGTAACAATAATGGACAGGAAATCTTTCTACTTGGCAGAGCTTATTGCCAAAGGAATAGCATCTGTATCAAGGGAACTCACAGTCCTTTTATATATCAAGGGAACTCACAGTCCTTTTATATATCAAGGGAACTCCTAGTCATTTTATATATCAAGGAAACTCACAGTCCTTTGATATTCAGCACTATTCAGACCTATCAAACAATGCAACACCCCCTTTGAGATATATCTCACTAAACACACTAGAGAATAAGAAAGACCCCACAGGTTCCTAAATGAGAAAACAACAGACTTAAAAACCTAAGTTATGAAAAAAAGACTTCAAGCACTGTCTCTTTACTCTATGTTATAGACTCCTGAGAGAGGATCTACCCTTTGCATTCCAAGCTAACAGATTTCCAGCAGTCCTGGATCTCTTGCACCTTCACTAATGAAGCAATTCAACTATTACTAGGAACAGGGACCTAAATCTGCATTAGCAGATCAATACAACATAGTGGAGAGATTGATTGTTCCATTACTCACCACCTCCATAATTCTACAATAAACTAGCCTTACAAATCCAACAGTCTGATGCACTATCTTCCTTCAGAAGAGACATAAATGGTTACATTGGTATTCATAAATTCGCCCTGAGCCTGACTGGTCTGGCCCTCCTAGATAGAATAGGTTTAGTTTAGTGTGAGTACTGGCACGGTGTAATTGTTGCACAACTCAGGTTCACAGCTTCATAGATTCATAAGTGTATACTAGGCTAATGACCACTGGGGCCTTTATAAGCTTAGCCATGCAACCCAAATGTATCCCATGTGTTATTGTGCCTTAGAGGTTATTTGAAATGGATGTCTGTTAGTTAGGGCATGATTTAATGAATGCTTCTCTCTATCAGAGACATGGGTGTCAGACCAGGGATGAATTTCAGATTTCCCATCCACTGGTTCAGGTTGCACTTGAATAGTGTTAGGGAAGGGCACTGATTCACATGAATGGGAAGCCTATTCCAGAGAATGGGAATTATCCGAGATATATACTCATACCTCCAACAGTATCTATATAAAAATTAAAATGAAATTAATTTAGATAACATGAGTAGGCCAGAAAGGCATGGACAGCAGGGATGGGAGAACGCCATGGAACCTTTTTTGCCTAGGGCACCAGTTTTCCCAAGGTCATCCCTAGCCGCATACCTTGACAATGTAGTTATAGCCAATCCACCAAGTGTGCTATCAGCCTGGAAGAGCTTAATATCATCAGTACAGTGTTTGCATGTGCCTGGTAAAGATACAAAATGACAGAGTTGGAGGCCTAGCCTGTCAGTAACCAGAACCCAAGGAAACAACTCTGTAGGTCTGGCCAGTTAATAAGTGTCTCATGCCCATTTTTCCATCTTGGCTGCCTATCCCAGTCTCAGACCTAACTGTGGCCTTACACTCTGACCTAGTGAAACAGTCTGATAAGACTGATAGGGTATGTTTTACTGTTGAAACTAGTTTTTATGTGCACCAAAGTCTAGTAAAACCTCAGGTTAACATGAGTTTATTGTCCTCTCAAACCCATCCACTGTTGCCCTGCTGTATGTTCTGAAATACTTGATTGGTTGTGGATGACCAACATTCTGTCTTATATCTAAGACAGTCATAGTCTGCATTGTATAGTGTGGAAAGGTGATATTCCATTATTAGACAAGATTATCTGTCTGTTGGATAGGCATTGTAAACCTTAAACTGCTTTCTTCTTGGCCTGAGCTTCCAGCTCATCAGAAGTATGATAATGGCAGTTTGTACAGAGGATTAAGATTCTGAGCTAATAATACAGTGCTTCCTGTAATCCATGGTTCGGGGTTTGATTCCTTCCATCTTCTGAGCTAATAATACAGTGCTTCCTGTAATCCATGGTCCGGGGTTTGATTCCTTCCATCTTTCTTTGCCTGCTGTATGACTCTGAGCAAGTCATGTGGTTCAGTCCTACAAAGATACACTTGTATCCAGTGGGCTTACCCCTTACACATTTAATGAATGCATATGTTTCTTTTCAATTGGATCACTCAGCAGTGGGACAACTACCTGCCAATCACTCAATGCATTTTGACTGGGCACCCACTTATCTGCAGTGCTGACCATGCAGCAGATTGACCCATGGCAATGCTGGGCCCTCTATTATTTCCTTGCCTAATGTCTGCCATCACTCAGTCCCTGGCTTTTGAGCTGGTATGAATGTATGTGAAGTACTTGGGGAAGGGGCTGAGACACTGAAAATTTTGTTTTTGCTCAGAATCACACAAGTCAATGGAAACAGGCTTCCTAGAGGATGCATGCAGACTACCCTC
>NC_056734.1:148484820-148539820 GCF_019279795.1 Protopterus annectens
ATCATTTCTAACACACTAGACCAGCTCATCTCATCCCCCACAATGGGAAATAACATTTTGGACGTGTTTACCAATACGGGTGACCGTTTCACCACTCCCATAGTATGTTCTTCCCTGGTGAGATCAGATCATCGTACTGTCTCATTTGAAGTTTCTCTCCCACCCAACCCCCTCCCCAGACATAATCAAGCTAAAAAACTTCTCAAAAGCTGACTACAACCTCCTAAGGGAGGGTATATGTGGCTTCACACCAACGACCCTCTCAGAGGATGCAGACAACTATGCTGAACAGTACACCAATGCAGTATGCAAGCATCCGTACAACTGCATGTACTCAGCCATACCCAATAGTACTAAAACCTGCTTCTCAAGGAAACACAAACCTGTTTGGTGGACATCCTCTATCAACAGGCTTTACAATAAAAGGAAGAAACTGTTGTCCACAGGTAAAAGGGAACAATTTCCAAATTGGAAAAACTCCCTCCTTAGCCTCAACAAGCAAATTAGATCACTTGTGAAAGCCTCCAAGGCCGATTATGAATAGAAACTAGCCTCCATAACAAAGGGAAACCATAAAGTATTCTTCAGTAACGTCAGGAACTAGTACTTAACAGTAGCACTTACACTGTTCCTGTTGACTTAGCTAACCTGCTAGCAGATAGGTTCAGTGCAAACTTCACCCCCCTGTCCCCCCCAAAGGCCCTTTCGACATCCCCAATACTTGTCCCGCACCTCATATCTCTGTAGATCAAGTGTTACAGCCCCTATCTAAGGCAAATAACACAGCTTCCATGGGACTTGATAGTATCCCACGATGAATTCTGCACCATCTCCAGCAAGAACTGGCTTCACCATTGAACACCCTATTCAACCACAGCCTAAGTACTGGCTTCATTCAAGCAGAATGGAGAACTGACATTGTCATCCCCTTGCACAAAGATGGTGCCACTACTGACCCTGGAAATTATTGCCATATTAGTTTGACAAGTCTAATCTGTAAATCCATGGAGCGTATTATTATGGATCTCATAAACAAGGACATAAGCAATCTCTAAGCACTTGACCCCACCAAGTTCGGATTTGTCAAGGGCAGATCTTGCCTGTTGAATCTGGTTGACTTCTTTGAGACTAGCACCAAGGCCCTGGATGAGAGAAAGTCAGTACATACAGCTTACCTTGACTTGGCCAAGGTCTTTGACACAATCCTCCACACAGGCATCATTGAAAAGCTAACACAACTTGGCGTAATTCCCTATCTCATCAGGTGAGTGGCCAACTGGCTCACTGACAGGACAGTCAAAGTCAAAATATCCACCTCCACCTCCAATAGCAGTCCTGTCACTAGTGGAGTTTCCCAGGGATCTGTCCTGGGACCCCTTCTGTTTGGCATCTATTCTCAGAGGTTCAGACAAAGACAAAAGGCCTATGGCTGACCAAGTTTGTGGATGACTGTAAGTTGGGTGCTGTCATTGACTCATCAAATGATGTTAACATACTGCAAGAGGGTCTCACAGCAACTAATTACTGGTGCCAAAGTCATGGCCTCAAGCTAAATGCAAAAAATGTATCATCATACCCTTTGGCAAAAATACAACCCCTATTGATTACCACATAAGTTTACTATTGACTTTTCAAATCCGCTTTAGTCAACTGTTTAGAATGTCATCCTGAATTGCTGAATCTGGAATGCCAAAAAGGAAGCCAAAGCGAAAATGAATACATTGACAACCATGGTTCGATGTATTCGACATAGCAGGAGATGACATCACTCACCTCCTGCTATGAAAATTAACGTACTGTTAAACTCTACAGTCAATGGCACATTAATTTTACTATCATAGCCCCTTGTACTCCCATGTGCGGGGCTGCGCCTCCACATCCCCTGCACATTAAATATACCAACTGCAAGATCACACTACAGTGAGGAAATGGGCTAATTCCCTGTTACTCACTGAGCTACAATCTCCCTGTACAATGTACAAATAAATAAACACTCAGATCACCAACTAGAAACTCCAGTTAAGTAACTGTGTGTCCAACACCACAAAAGCATCACACCAAAACAATCTAAACCAACCCATGTGGAGGGCTTCACTCCAACACCCCCCTAACTATACATGCCAATTCCTAGATCACACTACAATGGGGAAAGGAGCAAAGTTCAGCATGGTGGCCAAGTGGTTCCTTTCCCATGATAAGTTTTTGGTCTTCCAAGTGTTCGCTTATTTGTGGTTTCAGCAAAGTCATCCTGAGATTTATTATATGTGTATGGGTCTACTTTTCTTTTGTTGAAATTGCATTATTTAAAAAAAAAAGTAGAGGACCACTTAGAGTGCACTTAAACGAAAGTGCAGTTTCGCGACTATCAGTTCAACAAACCAATAAACACAAAAAGGAAACAAAAAACAGTGTTTTGCAGGGGGGGCAAGCCCCAATGCACCCCCCCCCACACCCCCGATACTTAAATATACTAACTCCGAGATCTCACTACAGTGGGGAAACAGGTAAAGTCCTTTTTCTCCACTGTAGTGTGCTTCGGCACCACAGTGTTTCCTGTTTCCTTTCTTATCGGTTCGTAGAACTGATATTCACAAGAGTGCACTTTTGTTTAATTGTACTTTCGAGTAAGTGGTTCTCTACTTTTCTTTTTCGAAATAATTCACTTTCAACAAAGAAAAGTATACACACACACATGCACACACACACACACACACACACACACACACACACACACATATATATATATATATATATATATATATATATATATATATATATATACATACACACATACACACACACACACACACACACACACACACACACACACACACACACACACACATATTCTGGGACACACATCCTTGCACATGCACACACAACCGTGTGCACATACACATGCAGATAAGTACACACACACATACATGGTCATCCCAGGTCCCTATTAATTACTCAAACTTTTTAAAGTTCAAATGCCATATGGTCTCGAATGTCATATGGTCGACACCATATGATCAAACTTTAAAAAGTTCGAAGGTGAAAAGCAACAGCTCCGTATGGCATAGAATGGGAAAATGTATCTTTTCTGCACTGAAGTGCGATCTTGGAGTTGGTATATTTAAGTAGCGGGGGGGGCACAGCCCCTCACGTGGGGGTGCAGGGGAGGGCGCTACTAAGAGCATTGAGGTAAATTTTTTAAAAATTTTTATTATATTTTCGATGTTTCAAACTTCACTTATGTTGTCGAACATATGAGGTTTGAAGTTTTGAAACTTCGAATAATAATAATTGGCACTGCGGCAAGTAAAAGCCACACTTAGGCTTCTGCGCCATCTCTGCCCCATCCTCCCAACCCCAACACGGTGGTGTAACACGCTGACCAGGTCCCTGGCATTAAAATCAGGCTTTGTTTAATCCGCAGCAAAAAAACTGAAGAACACCCACACCCTCAGGTGTGTTGCTTCACCAGAGGAATTCATCTTCAGCAACAGTGCAGTCACAGAATAACATATGTAATATAGTAAATATAAGTAACCCTGTCCTGATTTGTCTTCTGTGAGCCTTGTGGAACAAGTGCTCCTGGTCAGCAACAAACCATCACTGTGTCCCCCTTACCTGGGTTCTTTCAGGCCATTAAACTGGTCTCCTCCCCACTAATCCCTCATACCTAGCCTATTTCTCAACTACCTCCTTCCCTTGCTCACCTATCTCCATTTGTAACTGCCCCTCATACCTCTACTGTTTCCTACCATCTGGCCTCTATCACTCTTCCTTCACTCACACAGTTCTCCACTAGCTACTCCAGACCCAGTACCTCCCCTTTCCTTACTAGACTCTCCAAACTCACCTCTCTAGCCTAGCTCCTAGCATAGTCTCTAACCACACCACCCATAGATTTGTGCTAAAGATTCAAAGTTGTCCTCTACTTCAACAGTTACCCAGTAAACCCTTAGGCTCAAAACTCTCTTATATTGCATTTACTGCTATTCCCACTGATGGTTTTCCTACTGCTGCTGCTTTTTTAGACTGTACTACACCACCTGCTGGCACAGGTAAGGTTGCTTCCTTGGTTCTACGTCATTCAACACAACCCCCTCCCACAATGCATTGCGACAAGTAAAAGCCACACTTAGGCTTCTGCACCAACTCTGCCCCATCCTCCCAACCCCAACATGATGGTGTAACACGCTGACCAGGTATGTAGTTTATTTGGAGAAACGGCAACGTAAAATGCTCTTGTTGATTTAAATTGTACTTCCAAACAAATGTCACGTTTATCTCCTTAGTTACTATATTTCAGTCGCCTGTATATTGTTTATATTTATACCTGCATTGGCTCTCACTACAGGCTCGAAGGTTATTTATCTAGCGTTTGTTAAGAACAGCAGCGATAGCTGTATCTCAACCTGTTTTACCCTGTTTTGGGATGTACTAACTTTAGCTGCTGTAAAGATCTAAAATATGTGTTTATCTACTGTACAATTGTGATAGGTGAGATACAGCAGCATAGTATTTGACTTGGTCGCATTTTCATTGGCAAAACCATTGCAAAGTGTTTTAAACTGATTTGACACACCATTAGTATATCTGCATCGCGTTTTGGATAAGAGTAGAAGCATTATTGGCTTTTCAACCTGTTTTTGGATCTTTCCCTAATTCTACTGCTGCTAAGGCTTTAATAGTGAGTATGTGCATTCAATAGAATAATAGGAGGAATGCGATAGCGTTTTACCAACTTGGCAGTAGTTTGGCTTCCATTTGGAAAAGCCCCTGCAAAGTGTTTTAAGCTGATTTGACCCACTGTTAGTATATTTGCATTGTGTTTTGGATAAGAGTAGAAGTATTATTGGCTTTTCAACCTGTTTTGGACCTTTCCCTAATTCTAACTGCTGCTAAGGCTTTAGTAGTGCGTATGTGCATTATAAAAGAATGTTAGGAGGAATGTGATAGTGTTTTACCTACTTGGCAGCATTTTGGAACCCAAACATTGTGTAAAGTGTTCGTTTGGAACTGCTCTGCAACACTTACAACAGCTGTACCCTGTTCTGGCCTTTCCCCAAATTGTAACTACTGGAAGGGTTCTGTTATTATGTATGTCCATTAGAAAGGAATGATAAGTCATGTATGATAGCCTTCTGCCAAATTGGTGGCATCCTCAATGCCAAACATTTCAAAAAGTGTTTGTTAAATGGCTGTGAACTTTTCAATAAGTCTTACCCTGATTAGGACTTCTCTCAACTTTTATCTGCTGGTAAGGTCCTGGTATTGTGTAGGCCATTATAAACGACAGATGGGATGAGTATGACAGTGTTTTACGTGATTGGAGGCACTTTTCACTTCCAAACATCTAGTAAAATGTTTATAAGTGCTCTGCAACTACCGATAAAATGTATGCGGTGGCGTACTACTAATTTTGGCGGCATTATCATTGCCACATATTTGGAATAGTGTTTTCAAATTGTTCTGCAACGTATAGCTGCTGATTATTGTTAATACTAGTTGTAACTGTTGTGGTGGGACAAGTATTTAGCTGCTGTTTAACATTAATTGCATTCATACCTGCTACTATCTAACTTATCTTAACAACTTGTAGTGGAGGGGTATATATTTAGCTGCTGAAAAACATTATAGGTATTCCTACCTGTTTCTAAAGTATTTAATTTAACAATTTGCTGGTTGCTACACCTTACTATCCAGCTGTGAACAGACTGTTCTCAGTAGCATTGTCAGGCTATTGATTTCACTATGTAACAACAGGCCTAGCATTGTCAATCTAACTGAACCAGCTGTTCCCAGTTAAGCATACAATTAACAATAGGGTAACCAACTGTCTGCAATGAAACTGTATTAATAAAAAGCTAAGTCTGTAGCTAACTGGAATTATAGTATTGATCCAACTGCTCATCTGCTCCATTTAACTGTCTCAGCTACTCTGACTCTCACTATACCTCTATTTCTCTCCACAATGGTCTTTAATTAGACTGCATTCCCTACCACTCTCCTCATTCTCTTCACACTTTCCATTCTCATGTTAAAGCTCTCTTTTGCTGAATTCTTCCTCGTCTCACTCACCCTTTAACTAAGTCTACTGCAGTGTTATCATTACAACTGTCCTAATCCTTCTTACCCTCCACCTCACTACTGACCAACTTTAAACAACACTACTGTTATTTATCTCATCCTTATCCTCCTTTCTATCTTGTTTTACAGGTCCCTGGCATTTAAACCAGGGTTTGTTTAATGTCCAGCAAAAAACTGAAGAACACCACACCTTCAGGTGTGCTGCTTCACTAGAGGAATTCATCTTCAGCAACAGTGAAGTCACTGAATAATGTATGTGATATAGTAAATATAAGTAACACTGTCCTGATTTGCCTTCTGTGAGCCTTGTTGAACTAGTGCTCCTGGTCAACAACAAACCATCACTGTGTCCCCCTTACCTGGGTTCTCTCAGGCCATTAAACTGGTCTCCTCCCCACTAATCCCTCATACCTAACCTATCTCTCAGCCACTTCCTTCCCTTGCTCACCTATCTCCATTTGTAACTGCCCCTCATACCTCTACTGTTTCCTACCATCTGGCCTGTATCAGCCTTCCTTCACTCACACAGTTCTCCACTAGCTACTCCAGACCAAGTACCTCCCCTTTCCTTACTAGACTCTCCAAACTCACCTCTCTAGCCTAGCTCCTAGCATATTTTTATTATTTATTTTATTTTTATTTTATTTTACATTTGTTGACCGGGCTAGTCCAACTGGATATATGTCCATTTTCAGTAGAGGCCCGGGGAGAAAAGCTCCATCAGTTGTACACTTTTACAAAAAGGCATAAATGGTTACATAAGAAAGATAGCAAGTAAAAACAATTAATATAATCAGATAAAAAATTACATTGGCATAAAAGTTCACATGACATCATAGCAAGTTAACCAGATAATATAAAAAATAAAGTTGTTTTTTTTTTTTGTTAACAAGGGTAATGGTAGAGAGAAGAGTTGGCATTAGTCTGGATTAGTGCAGGAGCAAAGCCAGTGTTTATTGAGATAAATCTTTAGTTGATATTTGAAAAGTTGGAAAGAGGTTAAAGAAGTGATATCAGAGGGTAGTTTATTCCATGTTTTTCCAACAGAGTTGGAGAATAAACTGACACCTGCATTATTGTTAGGTTTGGTAATATTAATCAGAAGTTTATTTGAGGAACGTAGTTGTTGCAGGTTGTTGTATGGAGAAATAAGGCTAGTAAGTGTTGGTTGGCTGATAGAGAATCTTATAAGCAATTAAGATCTGTTGAAGTACAAGTTGGTTAGGAAGTTCAATCCAGCCTAGTTCTTTTAGGTTCAAGCAGTGATGAGTTCTAAAAGGAGATCCAATAGCGAATCGAGCTATGTTATGATAGGATGTTACTAGTTTCTTCATGTTCTTTTTGGAAAGATTAGTGTAAATGGGGGAAGCATAGAGAAGAGTGGAGATTAGGTGAGATCTAGCAATGGTAGACTGTGGGCATAGTCTCTAACCACACCACCCATAGATTTGTGCTAAAGATTCAAAGTTGTCCTCTACTTCAACAGTTGCCCAGTAAACCCTTAGGCTCAAAACTCTCTTATATTGCATTCACTACTATTCCCAATGGTTGGTTTCCTACTGTTGCTGCTTCTTTAGATGGTGTCTTGCCTTGCTCTGTTCACTTCGCTCACTCCACTCCCCTTCCCTACCCCATTCCCACCCACACCACAACACCTACACTTATACTTAAAAACCACACCCTCTACTAATTCACAGTCCCACCCACCTAATCATCTCCTATACACTACCTCACACCACACCTCAAACATTTCACCCTTTACCTGCTTCTAATCACAACAGCTATAGGTAGCACTCCTACACACCTACACTCTCTACTCTACTCATACCCCCTCTAGACAAACTTAAAAGATGCACCCCCCACAGTCTACCCAACCCCTATGAATATTAATATACCTACTAACCACCATATCTCTACTGCTCCTCTCCATCCTGACCTCATACCACACTGAACTTTATATGAGCAACTCAACACAATAGCAAACATATTCCACAACCACTTCCATTAAACTGAAACACTTCCCTATAACAACATCTGATCTCACCTCCTCCCAGCCTTTGCCATACTCTTATACCAAACCAAAATATAAAACTAACCCCCACTCTTCCCAAAAACAGGCCAAAATACTACACAAACTTCATAGACTCTATCTCCACCTACTCCACAATATCTTCTGTTACGGAGATATACACCCTAATCCAGGTCCCAACTCATTAGGCACAACTACTTTAAATCTGCCAGATGCTCTATTCCAGAGGCCTACTTCTTCTCCCCTCCTCTTAAGCATAAATGTGAGAAGTATTATCAACAAAATTCAAGATATACATGCCTTGCTAGCCTTATACAAACCAGAGATAGTGGTGTTAACTGAAACTTGGCTTAAGCCAGAACACCATGACAATGAGATCACTCCACCTGGGTATAATATTATATGTAATGATTGAACAGGGAAAAAAGGTGGAGGAGTAGCCGCAGTTTATCAAAATCATCTCACCATAGAACAATTTGATTTCAATACCCATGAAACAAAAGAAATAGAAATAATATTTGCTAAACTAAAACTAAACTCCAGAAAAGATATTATTATTATTACAGGTGGCTATATTCCACCAGGCAATAACATTACCACACTGGAAAGCCTGCTATACTGGATGTCTACCTCCCTCCCACAGGAAACCATACTACTAGGAGACTTTAATATTGATTGGGCTGAATGCTCCAGTCGCAACCCCTCCTCCCATATAAACCTACATGGTTTCACCCAGATTATTTCTGACCCCACTAGAACTGATAAGACATCCAAACAACAGTCCATCCTAGACTGGATATTGCTATCAAACCCCAATCTCACACAACACTCAGGCTGTCTCCCAGACAGTCTAAGTGACCACCAAGCAACCTACCTTATTAGGAACAGATCCCATCATACCACTCTCCCCACTCTAAAGATAATACGCAACAAAGGAACCTCAAAGCTAATGACCTGCTCAATGCACTAAAATGCAGTAATTGAACCCTAACTCACCTACCTCTAGATGAAGCTGTGCAATTCTTTAACTCAACCTTCCTCAAAATCCTAAATGATAATGCACCACCCAGAACCATTAGAGTAAAAACTAATTATGCCCCTTGGCTAACAAAACAGACAAAAACTATAATGAAAGATAAGGACAAAGCCTGAGAACAATTTCATAAACACAAAACCTCTTCCCTGAAACAAATCTACTTAGAACTCCGCAACAAAACCAAAAAACAGATTAAACTAGACAAAGCCAATTACTATACAACCATGCAAGACAAATTTGCTCATAACCCACATAAATTCTGGTCCACAAGAAATAGTTTACTTCACCCTGGTAAATCTACCACCCCCTACCTCTGTTTTGCCAAATAACCATGATAATATCCCAACACATTTCAACAGATATTTTACTGAAACAATCCAAACTTTAGCCAACACCCAAAATAGTATTAGCAACCCCATATCAAATCCCACCCATACCCATATCATAGAACAAAATAACTCCTTTAACTTTTCCCTACACCCAGTGTCCACTAAAACTATCATTAAACTCCTGAAAAAACTTAAAACAACCACACTAGCAGCAGACATACTCCTAGCTGACATCCTTCAGATTACAGCTGAGGCCATAGCCTATCCTATATCCATTCTCATAAACAGGTCCATAACTGAAGCCACAGTTCCCACCTTGTGGAAAATATCACATATAATCCCACTCCACAAGGGAGGCAAATCTCTAGAGCTTACCAACTACCGGCCAATAGCTATTCTATCACCCTTATCTAAAATATCGGAGAGAATAGTTCACTATCAACTAATGCAGTACCTCCTGAAAAGCAACCTACTATCTCATTCTCAGCACGGCTTTAGACCCTCACATAGCACCACCACAGCACTACTCTCTTTTACCAACTTAGTCAATCACCACAGAAACAACGGACTATTCGTATCCGCCATATTCCTCGTCTTATCTAAAGCCTTCGACATGGTTAGCCATAGCAGGCTTCTTGACACACTAACTACCCTTAACATTCACCCCTCCACTATATCATGGTTTAGTAACTATCTATCAGGTCGACAGCAAGCAGTGCTATGGCAAGACCAATTGTCCTCCCTTTTACCAGTATCCGTCGGCGTCCCCCAAGAGTCCATTCTTGGTCCTTTTCTGTTCTCCCTATTTACAAACCAGATATCTGCATCCTCAATCTCTGCCACAGTAGTACAAAATGCAGATGACACCAGCATTATAAGTACCTCCCCAAACATAGAGGAACTACTAACCATAACTAAAAAAAAATTTAGCTTAGCAGAAGCATAGTTCACTAACATAAAACTTCTTCTTAACCCCCCACCCAAAAAAAAACTAATTTTATTTGGCCCTGGTAGACCTCCTCAGCTAAGCAATGATTTCCTCATAGTCTCCAAAGATAACATCACAATCACCCCAACTACCCACACAAAACTGCTAGGGGTAGTTATCGATAACAACCTCAGATTTGACATTCACATAGCCCAAACAATCAAGAATGTAAACAAAAAGCTGGGTCTCCTTTATAGAAGCAAACATTTCATGACCAAAAATACAAAATCCACAATCGCTAGGACTCACCTCTTATCCATCCTACTGTATGCCTCCCCCATACTCACAAATCTGCGCCATTCCGAACTTAACAAAATGGAATCTTGTTACAACAAGATTGCCAAGTTTGCAATGGAGGCCTCTCATAGAACCCATCATTGTCTTGCCCTAAAGCAGCTCAACTGGCTTGAACTGCCCCAACTACTTTTACTTAATCAACTCTCTACAGCACACAAATTGTACTACCTACCCAACAAAACCCCATCACTACAGCAACTAATTCAGCCCTACACAACCACCAGAACATTAAGATCCAGTAACCAAAACCTTATAAACGTCATCAAACACAGAAATTATGCCAGTAAATCTCTCTTTGCCTGCACCATAGCCAGAGTTTGGAATCAGCTCCCATACCACATTACTACTACAACCTCTGCCTCCCAATTTAAAAAACTTCTCAAAAGCCACTTTTCAAACAACTGGCTCTGCTCCTGTATCACCCCAGGTTAAGCCTAACCACTGCACTGTTGTACAAATGTATGAATTCATCTGCTAAAGTTTCACCAATAACTTCCTCTAGTTACCCAGGGATACCTGTTCTACCCCAGACATATGGGTTTTTCAGATTGAAATCCTATTCAAACGTTTTGTATTTTTTTTCTCAAATACTGTACTAATTCTAATATCACAAAGCACCACATAATAACCTTACTACCAATATTGCTTCAAAACATTTTTGTACTTCTTTTTCACAAATTCTGTACTACTGTCAATCGTATAATGTACTGCATATAAACTGACTACTAGAAATGTTAAACTGTCTACTACATGCTGAAATGAGTCTGTAACTGTACTTGTATATAGTGCTGATAACATGTTAATATCTGATTATGGCATGGCGTAATGTAGACATAAGAGAAATGTTTAACTCTGTCTACTACATGCTGAAATGAGTCTGCTATGTCTGTGTATATAGTCCTGATAACAAGATGTTAATATCTGAACATTGCATGTTGAATTGTAGTAATAGATGTAAATGAAATCCTCACTTGTACTATACTGTATGTAGAGCTTTTCTCCCTGGGCCTCTGCTGAAAAGGGATCTGTATCCAGTCAGACTTTCCTGGTTAACAAATGTAAAATAAAATAAAATAAATAAATAATATAGACCCAGTCATCTCTTGGTGTTGAAAAGATGTTCCTCGTTTCATTCAGAAACTGCTCCAGCACAAAAGGTAATTCCAACGCTCCACTGTTTGCATAGATTGCCATTCATCTCCTAAGCCTGCTCATAAACATTAGCCGTCACCATCACACATGGAAACATGCTCATAAGGCTGGCCAAGAGATCCAGTTTACACCTTTTCACTTCCTGTTCTCATATAAGCAGATACTTAGAAATTTAGAAATGTGATTAAACTGTGACATAACTATAAAACATTTGAGATAATGCTGAATTAGAAACATAACCATTGTACAGTTTAATAATGGTAAGCAAAATGCAGTGTTAAATCTGGCTGATTAAAGCAATGAAGCTTTGTGTCACCTTAACGATTATATACATTGTTCTTAGTTGGATTATGCTCTTGTAACCATTTGTGTAACGTGCCTCAGAAAGTTATTTTGTGAAGTACTTGCCAACTGAGTCATAATGTTTTTTATTATTTCTCAGCACGTTCCTCCTACAGGTATTTTCTTTCCTTAAAAATAAAAATGCCCTTTTCTTCCCTTGTAAACTCATTTTGTAGGTTTTCTTTTTTAACAGCTCATACCTTCTGCTTACAGAAGAGTGTGAGACTGTATATTCTTGCCTCCGGGAAGGTATGGGCTATACAATGTAGTCTGAAAAAACAATAGGATATGAAGTATTATCACCATTACCTAGCACATCTCCTCTGATTTCTTCTTAGCACAACTTTTTCACAAGTACTAATTTCAGGAATTTCAGAATTTGTTCTTAAAATGTTTTCTGCATCATTTCTGAAAAGAAAATGGTAAAATATGTAATTCACAAGAAGGGATAAAAGTTAAAGCCCTACTTGTCCTTAAAAATATATATTTTTGAGAAAAACAGTTTACTTATGTCCCAGCTGTAACTGATATACCGATACTTATACTCTACAGAAATCCTGGGTTTAAGTCACACAGCCTCCATTTCCTTTAGTGGGTAACAATAAACAAGTTACTTTATAGACAGTACTCCTGGGGTGAGTCTGAAATCTGTACATATGAATCATCTGTGTTCTACTCCTCTTAACAAACATTATTACTATTTTTATCACTATGGTAATGGTTATATGCAAAATTATTTGAGCCTGAATGAGATCAAATGACTGGAAGTAAATTTGGTATGCAGTAAACTGAACAAAAGAAACTAATTACATGTTCTGGATGTATTTATTGTTCATTGGAACTCTGAACTATTTATGAAATTTCTTCACAGCATTTGTTTTTCTTGCATGATATCACTGTACTCCCTAAAGCAGTCCAGGTTGTATGTACCTTAAGGCCAGTGTACTATATTAAGCTGTAAAGTCTGAGAAGTTGAATCCTTTCAAAGATGCAAGTATTTGCAGAAAAATTAACACTTTAGTTTGTGGAAAGGAGTGAGAGCTAATCTAAGTATGCATCATTAAAACAAAGGAGTTTTCTTATATTGAAAGAAAGAGAGCATTTAGCATTAAGAGTTCAACAAAGGTTTTGGTACTCCTGAACAAATGCTAGGTTTCTGTTAAAGAAATATTAAATATAATTTGTAGAAACTGTACATATTAATGTCTGAACCCATATTTGCACAAGTTAATTTTTCATATACATTCTTGTTTTTCTCTGCGAGAGAAAATACATTTTTTGGTAATGTCATTTTGGTAGACTACTGGTGACTTTTGGATGTAATTCCATGTGAATCCTGTTCCATATACTTTCATTTTATTTGTCTGTTATTTTAGTTGTTAAGACATTAGAGGTAAACAATATTTATTTGTGGTCGTGGTAGGTGTGGCACACCTGATTAGGATGTTTTGTACATTCATGCACATATAGGTTTATACCAGACATTTTGTCAGGTAATTTATATGTAACCTAGCCATAATAAATCCAATTAATTGTTATCTGTTTCCATAAGGGATTGAAGATTAGAGCTGGGGTGAATTTATGGTTAGCAAACTATTTAGCTAGGTCGTGTATGAATAACTTTGGGGAGCAATTCTGTTTAATGTAAATGGGAAGTCAGTTCCATAAGAGAATTCTCTGAGAGAGGTATCTATCCCATCAGCAGGTTCTGTTGATGTTGCAGTGGAGGCTTAAGTCTCTTGTATGGACATTTGTTGTGTTAAAGGTTCTGTGGAAATGTAGAAGGTCACATAGGATGTAGTCATTTCAGACTCTGTAGGCAAGGCAGAGCTCACTCTGCAAACGTCTGTAAGAGACAGCAAGTTTGACAGAGTTTGAAGACATTTTGTGTAGCTCTTGGAATTCAAGCTCTTGATTTTCTTAGTGAGAAAATGGCGAAGACGTTTTTCAAGTTGAATCATATGTTTGGGCAGATGCATGCAAATCAGAGAATTAAATTTTATTATGGGCCTAATAAGAAAAGACCACTTTAAAAAATATAGCTTCCTTTGACCTAGAAGCTATATGTTTGGTAATCAGCTGGACTAGGTAGATGGATTTTCCAATAAACGTGGCTATATCACAGTCAAAGGGGAGTTTGTTGTCTAAAAAAGTGCCCTGATCCCTAACAACCATGTCAATTTTGATGGGGTGTTGATTATGTTGGTGCATGAGTGCTTGTGTTTTCCGAAGGACACAGTATTACAATTTTCACTTTTAGTGTCAGACCATAATGCTGGCACCATAAGATTGTATGTCTTATGCCCATTTGGAGGATAATGGAGTCCTCTGGAGAGTTAACAATAGCCTCAAGTTATAAAGCTTCTGCACACTTGGCCAGTCAAACGTCCTTAACATTAGTTTTTGAAATCAGAGAAGCACATAGCAAATAGTGGTGTCTCCTGAAACTGTGGGCCCCACTTGAGTTCTATCTGTGAAACAGTTTGCTATCCAGTGGATTATATAAGTATGTGCATTTATTTTGATTAATCTGTTAATATTGCCTGAGTGCAGAATGGTATCAATGACCTTAGACATGTCAAAGTAAGTGGCATGCACTGAGCTACCCTTATCTGAAGTCTCAGGGACCGTCTTAAAGAAATCCAGCAGTTTAGGCAAGCAGGAGCTAACTTTCACTAACCGAAAGTGGTTTGGATTGAGGGATTGTAAGCTTCCAATACTTTTATGTATGAATTCCATAATGGTGCCTTCCATTACCCCACAGATGAGGCTGGGAAGGCTTATTGGTCTGTAGTTGTCAGGATCAGTGGTGGGTTCTTTCTTGTGGGGAGGGATAACAGTAGTGGTTTTCCACCCCTCCAGCAGTAAATCAGTCGAGATATTGAGGCTGGCTAGACTCAGGAATGAGTCAGTAAGACATTGTTTCACTTTGACAAGGAAGCAGTCCTGCACTTTATCAAGACCCATAGAGCCAGTGATGGCTTTGGGAGTGCCTTTAGGGCTTGCTCCTATGTGATCTTTGGAGTGAATCCAGACATGGTGCCTTGGGGTAAGAAGACGGGAGGGAGCAGAGGGATGAAGTCTGAGCTAAATTTATCTGTTAGTATGTTGGCTGTGTTCTCAGTGCCTGGGATGGCGGCATTGTTATGTTATCAGCTGGGTGTGCTGCTAGTTATTCTTTCTAATGTTTCTAATATAGAAGGTCTTATGGTTTTCCTTGACAGAAGTGGCTGTTTTCAGTTCATTCTTAGCCTTGGCAGATTTGATTCTTTGTTTAGCTTCTTAAGTTCACTTTTGAAGCATGAGAGTTTCAATTTATTCCTGATGGTAAGGAGTTTTCTTTCTTTTGCTGTTTAGCTTGTTTATACTAGTTTACACCATAGGAGTTTGTTCCGGAATCTGGCATTGTATTGGTGTCACACTAGGATCAATCACTCTCACTCTCTCTGCAGGTCAATGATGTGTGAGTAGAGGTTCGCGATTGAAAGCCCAGCATTTGAAATGCTGAGTGCCACCAAGCCAGAAAGAAAAAAAGATCAAAAACCCAGGAGAAGAACTGAAACTGGGATCTTTAGAAAAGAGTAGGAGCAAAATGCATAGGAGAAATGGGAAGTGTAGGATCAATACATGCAGAGGAGAAACAAGTTTAAAAGAAGGCAGGATCTGAATAAGCTATGTAATGGTTGACTAACAATGACTGGATATGATAAAAGTGGTGTATGTTTGCAGCTACAGTTGTGTCTGCACAGTTTGGAATGTATAATATTTGCAAATGAGATTGTGTCGCTATGGTTTATTTTCATTTATATAAATGTAACATGGCATATGTCATACATGATAATTTAATAAAGATGTTTTTTGTTTAAAAAAAGTAAACCCAGGAAAAGAGTGAATCTTGAAGGTCACGCTTCTCCTTTAAATGTCTTTTTTGCAGGGGGCGCTAGCCACCCCCCCATCTCCCAAAATTATGTATACCACCTCTGAGATTGCCATACCTCAGAGAAAATGGAGTATTCTGAGAAATGGACATGTCAGACTTGTTATATGTAAGTCTGTTTTTTTTTTTGGCCATTCATTCTCCACATTTCATTACCTATTATGGTGGGTCCCAACATTTTGAATGGTTACTTTGAATAGAAACTATCTTTAAATGCAGTGTTGCTGACTACTGATTTCTCAAGTGGATGGGACTCTTGAGATGGTTTGGAACCCCCTGGTGAATACTGTTGAATAGTGATTAGGTCTGCCAGTGATGGGGTAAACACAAGTCAGAGCATAGAGTGTAAGCTAGTTATATTTAGATCCACTAGATTGGAGCACCTGGTAGGGGAGAGCACTATCTGGTTTAGAGAGTTCACATTGATGAATTCTAGGAATTGTTGATCATATTTATTTGTTATAATGTAGGTTTTCCAATTTATGGGTAGGCAGCTGTTATCTCCAAGAATACTAGTGTTTGATTAAGGGGTGAGGTACTCTAGGTATGGTTCATGGGTCATGGGTACCATAGAAGCATTTATGTAGTTGGCTACTATAGGATAATAAATCTTAAGTATAGTTACTAGGATATGGAAAAATTGGAGATCATTATCTTGCTGCATAAGTCCTGACGTGATGTAATTGTGGAGGAATACTGACACACAACCACTGGTAACAAAAACACTCACAGTAGAGAATCTGAGTGAGTCATAGGCATTAAATCCTATTAAAGAGAATATGTTATTATTGCATTGAAATCATGTTTCAGTGATAATGTATGTACCAGTTTTCTCTAGGGTCAGGAGGGTTCTAAGTAGGAAAATTAATTATTGAGGTTTCTAGCACCAAGCAGTGCTATATTTATAATATCCTGATTTGGTTTCTCTAGGTTGGTAGACAGAGCAGATTCATAGTGCCTAAAAAGGCATTATGGGGGTGGAGAAAGTTTGGCCCATTTACAAAAGTCCCAATGTGAGGCCATCCTGGCAAAACAGGTAGGACTTTCAACCATATTCTTTTAAGCTGACACATGTTGAACTCCCTTATAATGACACCAATATCTTTTAATTATATTGTGATGTCATACTGATCAAAATATTATGCTGCTCAAGACTGGATTTGTATACCAATCTTTGACCCCCATTCAAAGAGCTCCATCAATTCTCACTTCATAATCCAAGGGTGTATGTCTCAAATCATTCACAGCCTTGACGCATGTGTACCTGAGTTGAAAGGACTTGAGTGCTCCACCAACCTGCCAAATCCTGACCCCTGATAGGCAGCTCAAATCCTAACCCCTGATAGGCAGGTCACCATAACCCTTTTGCTGCATCTGATTAGCTCACTATGGAGTCATCTATGACTAGGACATTTCCATGTGTAGAGGACATAAGTGGCCTTAAGAGTGTATTCCTACCACTTTGAGACTTTGGGAGTGAGTTCTTAAGTACCTCAGTTTAAAATGGCTTATTCTTTGGTGAATAGCATGCTGGTAGAAGGTATGTATGGATACTGGCAAATTTGTGGGTACAAACAATATGTTTTTAACAGCGACTAGCATCCAGATTTATTAAATATTTGTATCTCTCATATGTAGAGTCAATGTATGGTAGAAGATAGTGGTTGCCAATAAACATGAGGCAGTCTGTGCACATCCTCAGGGTGCCTAGTTATATCAGGCAGACAGATAGTGTAGGACAGACTCTGGTCTCATGGTTTCCAGAAACTCATCTGCAGTGGCAAGCTGACATATAATAAGTAAGACAGAGAGTCTTGTCTGTTGCAGGCCTAAATAACCTGCCTAATATGCAAATATATTATTCTAAAATATACAATGGCAAAGAAATGAGCTAAATATGTTTATCAGTTAGTGTGTGCCAATATGTTTTATATAGCACCAGTCAATGCATATCAGCAAGGATTTATCCCCACTCTCTGCATGCCATCAACTACTGTAACTCTATAAGTATAACTCAGTCTCTGCTACACTTAAAGAAAAAAAAATGAAACTTCACAAAGTACACACATCAAAACATATACTCAAACAACATATAGTTCACAAAGCTATAATGTTTATCTCAAAGACTCTAGAAAAATAAAATTATAATTAAAAATTAAACTAAATAATAAAACATAAAAGAAAACCTCAAACACTGCCAGTTATTTGGAAAATGTCATCACCTACAAAACTGGTTCTAAATACCTTTTTTAATTATTTTTGTTTGTTGACTGGGTTGGTAGGCTAACACAACAGTGAAAACATAATATAAGGAATATATATTGTATGACAATAAAATACATTTTGTTGTTATTCAAGATGTACATTAAGAAACACATCTGTATTTAAACAGTATTTACAGTCAGTTTGCAAATAAAACACATAAAATAAGAAATGTATCTGTTGTTAAATAGTATTTGCAAGCAGTTCATACAGCAGCAGTAAGAAAATCACACATTTACTTTTGCATTTAAAAATCAAAATATAGAATTAATGAGCACAGTTTAATGATGTATCTTAAAGTGTATTGGTCATGTTCTGAAGCATCTTTTTTACAATTAATTTCATTTCCAGTTATTTTCTGCAAAACAATGAAGATTATAGTGTGTTGTTTTTTTTTTTTTTTTTTAGTTTTACTGTTTATGCAGTTTTCTCTACAGTCACACCCACTAAAGATGCTATGGTAGGTACTTAATGAGTATTTACATAAACTGCCATTCATTGTGGGTAACAAATTTTACCTTACATTTTTAGCAGAACAGCTTCTTACTTACATTGTGATGCCAGTACTTCATCATTATTTGTTATTTCTCAAGGTAAGGCTTCTCACCTGCAATACTTAGTTGTTAACTTGTATTTTTAAGAAGTCATTGTTTAACATGGAAATATAGTTGTGTGTGTGTGTGTGTGTGTGTGTGTGTGTGTGTGTGTGTGTGTGTGTGTGTGTGTGTGTATATATATATATATATACATATATATTTATATATATTAACATAAGTAGCAAGGCATTGTGGATTCAGTCTTTCATCATGTCATGGAAGGGAATTTCAGACCCAAGAAACATTTCAGGGAGACATCCTTACTGACATAATACAGTGTAAAAACAACTCTCTTTTTGCATCAAAAAATGCATAATTTGATATTGAATATGATAAGGAAATTACACCCAACTGAAAGTGTTTGTAACTTACATTTTCTACAGATTGTGATCAATCACTTTAAAAAAAGAAAAGAAACACAGGAAAATAGGGGACATAGATTATAAACAGTAATCAAGGAAGCCGAAAGGGGAATATGTAGAAAATTAATAAAGGAGCAATCCTAAATTAGAATAACTAAAAGCTTAGCTATAATATGTAAGTATTAAAAAAAACAGAGGTAGCTCCACAGCATTACCGAAAGAAAACAGCAATATACAAAACAAAAATTACTTGTTTCCTCACTAAAGAACTTGGTTTATTAGAGCTTTGTTTTGGTTTTCTCATCTTAAAAACAAGACTTATACAGAAATAACAATCATTGCTAACATTACTAGTACAGTAACTGACTCAACAATTCAATGGCCACCAGGAATGGAACAATTATATTTCTCATAACGTTCACAACAGTGACAATTCAAACAACAATGTAATCAATTCCAGGGGAAATAAACATAACCTATTCTGTTAACAAAAATAAGCTCTATAAACTCAACCAATATTTTCAGACCAAAGCGAGATTTGGTCCCCAACAATAGCCTCATTGGTAACAAAAGAGGTTTGTTATCTCCTATGATTTTCAAATCTGAAAAGCTATTAATTAGATTAGATAACTTCAGCTCAACAATGGCTTTTTTGGGAATGCCTGCAGCAGCAACAATTCCAAAAGGCTTGCAAGTGTACAAATTCCTTAATGGGATTAAAAAATACTGTGTATTATACCAGGACCTGGCATGATTAATTGATTATTTTGGATATGATTTGATGGGCCTCCTCTTCAAAGACAATGAATTCCAGATTAACAAGTTACAAGGCAAGATCCATGATTTGAGCAAATCTATTGTCAAGGATCTGTTGTTTGACCTAAAGAAAGAAATTAATTCCAGGACATTTCTTAAAGTTGTTCAATAAGTAAAAAGTATAAATCTAGAAAAGAGAAAAAAATAAGAGAGGGACCTCAAAGAATGCAAATAAGGGACAGGTATCCACTACCAGGAAAACATGAATGTCATGACTTTTTTCACTGACTTCTCTGACAATTACAGAGCTGTAGGGTCTAATATTGACATAATTGCCCAGTCCTCTGATGCACAAGATCCCAGGGAGCCTCTACTCCTGCCATTGAGGCTTTCTAATAGGACAGAGGAATGAAACAACCAACCATGCACTAAAACAGGTTTTTTCCCCACAGCAATAAAGCACTAAAATATGTCTGACAACATCAACCAGGAGAAGCAGAGGGAGTACACGGAACTGCAGGAGGCATTAATTTCCATATTGATGGATTTTTCATCAGAGATGGATGCCTTGACAGATTTTGTGGATGCCTTACCTTATCCAGCAGGTACACTAAGTATTTTTGACAAAAACAACTTTTAAGATTTATAATTATACCCCTTTAAACATCATAGTCCTCCACCATGGTCTTTTCAAAAAAGGGTTTACTTTCATCCATTTTCAAAAGTTCATCCTAGCAACTAGAAAGAATGGTTGATCCCAAATTATACAGATGTAAACTTGGCTTTGACCTTCAAAATGAAAAAAGGAGAATATTGAAATGAAGTTTGCCTTAAGAAAAAAAACTCTGTGGTTCAATTATTTGAAAAACAATGCGAGACTGATAGAATGTTACATGATTCTAATTTTGGACATAGATTTTTTTAACATAAGTCTTAAAGAGCACACACTGTTAAAAGAACTATCATCCAACAAGTCCATGAAACCTCTCCAGATAGTAGAAACAGGAAAAGTAGCACCATAATCAAACACTTAAAATACGACACCAACTGCCAGAATAAAAGGGACTCCTCATATAAAAAAACTTTTACTTGTTTAGCGCTTTCATCTACAAGTAGTAGACTTCATCAGAACAATGCACAAGTAAAAATTCCCCATTTTATAATCACAACCCAATCAAAATTAATTAAATAATCAATTATACAATTAAGCACAATGGGATTTAAAGGTGTACTACCTAAAGCTATACCTTTACCATGCAAAATAATGAATATACACAACAAATCAAGCTATAATATTAGCACACTACAAAAACAATAAAAATCATGTAACTATATTTAGTAACTCATAAAACACCATACACTAAAATGTACAAGCCATACTCTTTAATGGTTTGAAGAAGCCTTAAGTTTTAAAATAGGCAGTATGGAAACATGATCATTTATTCCTGGAGGTTTAATGGCATTTAATCTCAACTGCCATTTAGTCTTTTTTTCTTCCAAAAGTATAGTCTCATCCCACCCCTTGGATTTATGTCCATGTGATCTAAAATGTCCATGAAACCTAATAAAGTGGGTATGGTGGTGATAATGCAGGTCACGGACTATATGGGGAAAAGTTGCATATGTTGAATGACTGTAATACCTATACTTTGTATCTCATCTTGAAATTAACATAACTTGTATAACAACTGACTTGTGGATCGAGGATCTGGTATTGATTAATATTATTGACATTGAGCTCTACAATTTTTTACTTACTGTTCACCAAAGGATACCTAATATATTTGGGATACTTAAGATCCACAAGAGCTTAAACAATCCCCCACTAAGAAATTTGGTTGGGAAGGGGAGTTCAAAAGAATCACGTGCTAATTTATTCACTTCAAATAAAAAAAAAACTGATTTCATCACTTTTTGAAACATTCCCAGCAAATTCTACATGAAGTTAAAAATTTGGAGTTTTCTGTGAATACCATATTAGTGAGCTTTGACATAAAAAAAAATTGGTCATACAACATCACCTAGATTTAAGGTGGTTCAGGGATGCTAAATAGTGGATGCTTCTCTTTCATCCTGAGACATTAAGTTGCTGGAAGAAACAATGCAGACTATATTATACAACAATTTGATTACCTTTAAAGGAGAATTTTACCACTAGATTATACACTATTTTTGTTTTGTGGTGCTAAGATACTAAGTTTGTATTTTTTAGTTCCTACCAGAGACACTCCAAGGCTTACTTCAGGTGTATAGATGACATCTTCATTTTTTGACAAGGTACAGAAGAAGTACTATATCAGTTTGTGTAGTTTTTGAACGATACTTTCTTCTTTCCTACATTTTGCTTATAACTTTGCATATGATGGCATCTCTTACCTAGATGTAGGGTTGTATAAGGCTTTTTCTTTATGTTGCCATTCCTCAATTATCAACTGTAAAAAGACTTTCTCAAATTCTTATTTGTACTATAGGATTTGCCACCATCTCAAACAAAAAATAGTATGGTAAAAGGCCAGATGGTCCATTTATCCAGATTAATATCTGATGATGACAACTTTTGCACTAATTTGATCACCTTAAGTAGTCTGTGTAGGGAGAGGGGCTGCCCTGATAATTTCCTGGTCAATACCATGAGATACCCAAAAGAAGAGAAAGCCTGGAGATTTGTCCTTATTCTCAAAAGTAGCAACAAAGCTGAGGGTATGGGCTCCTCAAAATTTACCAAATTTGAGAGCTTCTTGATTTTAATTTACACCAACAATGTGCAAGGCATCAAAAAATAAACCATAGTAACTGGAGAATGATTTACCATTTTGACAATACCAGATAGACATTAGTTACTGCCCCTGGATTTATTCACAAGAGAATGGATAATATAAAAAATGTGGAATTAAAAATTGAGAATAGCTTAAAAACTGCAATATAGCTGGGTGAGACCAGGAAATGTGATCACTGCAAGTCATTTATTAATGTCAGTGGGTGCTGTAAAATATTGAAACATCATAGGTTAACATCTGAACATCTCAGGACATATGATGAGACTCGAGCAGTTGTTTAGTTAATTGCTCATCCTTTGACACATTCTGTTTTGGCAAACCAAAAGGCAGCATAAAGGAAAGGCATATATAATCACATTTATAACATCAGAAAGGGTTCCAGTAACAGTGCGATAAGTAAACACGCAGGTTGCTACAAGAGGTTTTCAAGTTCACTTCCATGGTGCTAGAAAAAATAAACATGACTTTGGGCAGGGGATCTGGGAAACCTTTCTGGAATATCATGAACTTTATAAGCAGCTCAGACTTAATGCAAACCACCCCCAGGTTTCAATGACTCTACCAGTTAGCATTCTTCAAATGAAAGAAGTGAGAATAAATGATTGTATGATGTTGCGTTAATTTATTTCTGTTTTAAATAACTTTCTTACAAAAAAAATCTATCGTTGTATATAATTCTGTTATAGATGCTATATGATGTTTTATCACATGATTTTTATCACATGACTTTTTAGCACATGACTTTCATCACAATTACTGTATATTTAGAATGGAGTATCTCTTGGAGCTTTGTTATTTCTGAAGAAGTTTGTTCTGATAAGGTCAGTTATTGCAAACAGATGAAAGTGCTTAATCAAGTATTTGTATTATTTGCATATGCATTAAAGTCATTTTTGCTATTATTTTCACGTGGTTGCTGATCCATCTTCGGTACTTCAAGTTTGGTATATTTGGGTTTTGTTTGTGTTGATTTCTGAAGAAGTCTTATTTTTTTTAAGGTGAAAGAGCTAAAACAAAGTTCCAATAAAGCAAATTCTTTGGTGACTTCAATGTTTGTTTTTGTCCTATACTATGCAAGTAACATCACAACATGCCTCTTTCTGTTCTCCTAAAAGAACACAATAAACTTCCCAGAAACCATCAAAAAAATCTGACCAGAGCAGAAAACTACTCACAAGGCAAGCTAGTCACAAAAGCAGTATTACCTAAGCACAGCTTTAGTCACTAGGCAACCTATGTAATTGCCACAACTTAAGAAAAAAATAGGAGCTAATAATCCAGAATTGCACAAACACACACCCACACACACACACACACACACACACACACACACACACACACACACACACACCCACACACACACACATATATCTATATCATTCGGCTGCATGCTCATTTGACTGAATCACAAATGATCATTTGAATGAATCACAATTGACAGAAAAGTGTAGAAATATATAGACAATGTGTGATGGATTTGGCTCTGATCACAGAGGTTATTAGGAAAGTAAGTTTAGAAGATTGGCAATGGCTACCATTATGCCACACCCCCAGATCTTTTATCTTCTCCAGGATGTGAATGTGGCATTAGTATATATAAGTAAAGGGATGGGTGGACAGAAGCCCTTCACTCGGGGTAGGCGGGGCAGTACAGGTGTGCTTGTCCTCCCTACAAAACCATTTTTCAGTTGTATTTGTTGTGTATAATGTTTTCTATTGATTGTGATTCAGTCAAATGCATTTTTTGTCAAATTAATTTGCAATAATCTATGTTCTTTGATTTGTGACATAGATCTATATCTGTACAGATTTAGTTGGTCAAATTGTACAGTCATCTTACAGAAAAAAATCTGGTACAGCTGATTCAAGATCAGCTAATCAAACATTGCCAGCTTTGTTTCTTTGCGGGATAGTGAATAGTGGGGATCGGGGAATTTCTCCTTTCTCCACTGTAAATTGATCTCAAAGTTGATATATAATTAGCAGGGGCTTGGGTGGGTGCAGTTTGCCCCCTCTGCAAAAGGCACTGTTTTTATTATTTTTTGCTATTTTTCGATCAACTGAAAATCAAGGAGTTTCCTCGGCCATTTGAGTTTCATATATATGAGTATACTACCAAGTATCATATACACACACACACACACACACACACACACACACACACACACACACACACACACACGCACATATATATATATATATATATATATATATATATATATATATATATATATATATATATATCCAGTACTTAAATGCTATGTGATTTATTGTGCGTTATGCAAACATTTATATCTGAATGTGGCAATACATTTTGCAAGCTACTGTACATATCCTTAAATGTAAGATTTTCATCCTCCAATGTTAAAAAGAGGATTACATTTCAAAGTACTGCCTTGAGATAAGTATTTCTGATCTTGTTAAGTATTAGTTTGAAATAGTATATGTGTTATCTGGGAGGCCATGGTGGTGCAGTGGTTAGCGTTGCCGCCTCACAGGAAGAAGTTCTCCGGTTCGATCCTCAGCTGGGTTGCCTTCTGTGCAGAGTCTGCACGTCCTCCCTGTGGTCGCGTGGGTTTTCTCTGGGTACTCCAGTTTCATCCCAAAGACATGCTGTAGGTGGACTGGATACTCTAAATTGGCCCTATGCGTGCATGTGTGTACCTTGTGAGGAAGGTTGGGTGCCGGGCTGGCAACTCGAAACTGTAAAACTTCACTGCCAATCATGAGCGGACAGGTGATCTACTGTGACATCTCCTAATCAGGAAAAAATGAAAGACAAAGAAGAAGTATATGTGTTATCCATTGGAAGTGTTCAACTGAGGCATATGTTAGTATCTTCTTTCTATAGGCTCTCTCTATAGGATAAAATCCTTTCTCCTACCTTCAGCTCGAACCACTATAGCACACACTCATCTAATATCTTCTCTTCTTTATGCCTCTCCTATTTTTACTAACCTATCTAAAAATAATCTTAGCAAATTGGAAATGTCCTACAATAACATTGCAAGATTTGTAACAGGCAACCCATTTAGAACCCATCACTGCCTTAATTTAAAGCAACTAGGATGGCTCGAACTTCAAAATCTAATTAAATTCTATCAACTAACTATAGCCCACAACACTCTTTACAAACCCTCCAAAACACCTATTCTGTCCACACTTATCACTCCCTATAAAAACTTGGAATCCTTAAGGTCTTCTCAGAAACTTCTAATACATACTACTAAAGCAAACAACAAGGCTGGTGACTCTCTTTTTTCGAATATAGTAGGAAAAGCCTGGAATCTCCTCCCAAATGAACTCTCCACACTTCCCTCACTATCCTGTTTCAAAAATAAATTGAAATTGTTCCTCAAAACTCACTGGTTATGCCCATGCTCCAAACCTGACTAATCTATATGTGTCGCCAAATACTTTTCTCTTCCTGCCCTGATTACTCACACACATCAACACCTCCTTATTAAACTAATTTTACTAAACTATCTCTAGCATACCTTGGTTGTATTAGCATTCCTTTGTCATGCCTGTATTCTTCACCCTACATATTACTGTGATAACCTGAAATAGGTACTGTAAATAGTTTGTATTTGTCTCATGTGTCATTAGTTGTGATTGTTTTAATTTCATTGTCCTATCTAGGAGCTTATCTCCCCGGGCCTCTACTGAAAATGGCCATGTATCCAGTTAGACTAGCCCGGTAAACAAATGTAAAATAACATAAATAAAAATAAATATTGCTGCAACACTAATAGTAAATATTTGATTTAAATGTTTCTCTTGCATAGAGACATTGTTACAACTGAGCAAATGTGTTGTTTTTTCTCCTCAGATAAAGTTATGGACTATATGCCAGAATATTTGTCCAATACCCTTTATCTGACTGTGCACAAGAAAATTAGAAAAGTTGCTTTCGATGCATTTTACTGTATCTTATTTTCTTGAATGGATGTTTCCAAAATTCATGATGCATTAAAATCAGCAGTGATGTTGAGTTTAAAACTTACGGAGTGGGAATTTGCTCATTTTATGACCGATTCATAAATTAGCTCACAAAACACATATTAAATATTTCTAGGCAGTCAACTGGTATCTTTTTCTACAATTAGAAACAACAGTCAGAGGGCAGAGATAGTTGCAGCCACAGTAGCTAAATGTCAGCAGGAACTCAACACTTCAAGGGTGTGTCAAAACATAAGGTATTTATGTCTTCTTTCTTAAAGCTTGTATAGCTAGACATCAAAAGTGCTTGAACTGCCTGTACCTGAAATGCCTAAAAATAGAATTAATAGACTTCCAAAGCAGTCTTTGATAATAGCCTCAAATACCTTACTTAGTAGTGCATACTTACTGTTTTTTTTTACTTCATATGAAACATTTTGGCTGACTTCAGTAATTGAAATATTTACAGGCTCTACATCTACATCTGGAAAAAGGTTATCCTCACAGCCTGAACTATAATTATATAGCTTTTAGGACTAAGGCTTGAATGACAATTCACAAAAGCAGAGAAGTGCAATTTTGCTTTTACAAAGTATACCAGTGGGTGGAACTAGCACATGACAAATGTGTTCTAAATTGTAACACGTAATTTGCGTCATATTATTTCACAAATTTCTCTAATTACTTGAAATGCATTTATAAAGTGAATGTACTGCTAAACAGAGCAATGCTACATATCCAAAAACAGTGATGTAGCATCCTACTAGGCCACCAAATATCAACAATTAAGGAGAATTATTACACTTTACAGTAGTAGTATGTAGATGAAAATTCAGGTATGGGTCTTTTGGTGGAGCTCAGGTCCAACAATACTCTCCTGGATCATTCTTAGGTATAAGATGAAGAAATCCTCTGTGTTACCCAAAATCTTTCAAAAAATAATACTTGGGTTATGGTATAACAAATATATTCTTCCAAATAAACAGGTTCCGTAATTCTCTATGAATTTTCAGGTAAAAGACTTTCTATGGCAAAGTCATTTTAAGTAAATACCAGTACTAAATTTACTGTTATGTCTTGTCGTTCTGTAAACTTTAAATCAGCAAAATTCTCACAGTACAGCTACTCGCCCAATGGCACAGAGGCAGAGCATCCATCTGAGGTGTAGGTGACCTGAATGTGGGAAAAGACTAGGGCCATTTCTATGGCTGCCCGGGGTGATATGCTAGAGTTGCTGATAGCCAGCTATTCTGTCCTGGGATAGAGAGCTTGGGGGAAGCCAAAAATATGTGCAGTCTTGGGTGGGGACCAGAAACCTTGCTGTTTATCTCTGGTTAAAACAGAGGGTGATGTCTTACTACAATTGCATTAGCCACTTCAACATCTAAGGACCTTGACTGAACTGCTTCATGTATGATGGGTCTAAGTTGTGTACATGCGATTCCCCACTGGATCCCCCTCGCTCTGGGGCTAAAATGAAATAATTGCAAGGTCAACTTAATGGGGAGTCAGGCCTACCCAATGAAGGGTCATATCAGGGAGTACATGCTTAGAAATGAACAATGTTGGCAGCCAGATATCATGCGAGGTTTAAGTGGGGAGTGTAAAAAGATCTTTACTGTAAGGCTTCACAAAACAAAGGCATCTAGTTATGTTTGTTTCCCATTACTCACAGCTATGACTATTGATGTTCTTGAAGGTCAGTAGGTTGGAAGTTTGATATATGAACCTATGAATCCATATAATCTGATGTTGTCAATTTTCATTCTTTCCTCAATAAATTGGTTCAGATTCAACCCTTGGATCTGACTCAACTGCTTTTAGCTCATGGATGAACACTCTCCAGCTCCTCCCTTACCCATAATCCCTAGTCCCCCACCATACCTCAGTTGTCATTTGCTGCCTTTGCCTATGGACGTGGCCTCTGTTAGCTCTCAAGCTTTGGTGGTAGTTTGTGAGTAAAAGGTAGACTTATATATAGCTGGCCTTTTCCTTCATACTCTATAATATTCCTCTCTTACCCTGTCTAAACTTTTTAGTGTAAATTACTATCACTACTATTGGTATTTCCTTTATTTTCTTATACCTTTGTGGTAGCTTCTTCAGTTATAATTGTTGATAATATTTCACTTCCTTCCTTTTTTTTTTTTCTTAAAAAAAAAAAACTTTTCCCTTTCTTATTCTGGAATGGCTGAAAAACTATCAGGTTTTAAGAAATGTAAGGCCTGTGGCCACAAGATTCCATTATAAGACACTCATGATTCATGTGTTTACAGTCTAGACCTGGTTCATTTGAATGCATCTTGTGAAATATGTAAGGCCTTTAATCATTAGGCTCTGATGGATCATTAGAATAAACTTATTTTAAAAGGTTTACTTCCTACCAATTTTTCTGAGACAATATCTGGGCCTCAAACCCCCAAGAAAATGGAGAAAAAAGAGGCCAAGAAGCATCTTTTGGACCTTTCTGGATCTTCTGCTTTGAGCTTGGTTCCTATTGTAGAACCACCTGTTAAGTTGTCTAAAGTATTAAATCCAACTTCATTGGATCTAAAGGCAAAACCCTCAGATCTGACAGCTTTATATGTGAAATCTATGTTGTCGAATCCAACACATTTGGATATGAAGAAGCTTGCTTGGACCCAATATGCTTTGTCTATAGATCCTGTACCCTCCCACAGTCCATCTCCTTTCCTAGGGAGACATCTCTGTTCCAGGACCTCATCCCTTGCTTCTTCTTCTCATTCATCTAGAAGTCTGACTGAAACAGATGTAGATAGGATGAAGAGGAAATTTCTCTTGGTACAAATTCAAATGAGAGTTCTCTTGGCTCCTACCCCATCAGGTCCAGAGACCTTTATCAGTACTACTCCAAATATTTTGGTTCCTCCAATCTGACAGTTAGTTTCAGAGCATTTAGATCTGAGAATCCCAGAGCCATCATTGTCGAATCTGAAGATCGATGTATCTTCCACTCCAATACGGTTTCTGAGTGGACCGCCTCTGAATGTTAAAATCAGATAACTCTTAGAGTCATAGCATGGTTGCTGGATCCAAGGTGTTGAAGCCGACTCCGAACTTGTCTGAGCCGTCTCTGCCCCTTGGAGCCTTGGCATTGGACAGCTCAGTTCCAACCCCTGTCTTGAGTGGTGTACCTTCGGTCAGAAGGAGCCAATGGTTCAGAAGCAAGTCTTCTCAGAAACATTGGCCTCTTTCTCTCTGGGGCATTCTGTTTTTGAGATAGTGGAGAGAGCTTTCACTGCTCTTAGAAGAAGGATTATCCCCACCCCCCAGATCCTTCTTCCCAAACCCATCTGTCTCTGTGTTTTGGGCCCCAACATTTTATTCCACAGGGACAGTCAGTCCAAAGTCACCAGGTTATCCACCAGCGTAAACACATATATTCTGATAATTCTCCGGAAAATCCTGCCGAAGAAGTCCCTAAGAAGACAAAGTTCAAAAGGAGGCACATAGACTCTCTTCAAAAGTTGGTCAAGGAAGATACTGATTTTTGATGAGGGCAAAGGGTCCCCAAGATCACCACCTGACAAGAGCACAAAAAAATCTGGACAAAGCTCCAAAAATACAGACAAACTTTAAATATTGCTCTTATAAACTTAGAAAGTTGCTAGAATAAAACACCTTGTGTTACCATGCATTTTCAGAAGGATATGAAGTCTGAAATTCAAATACTTGTCATTATTTAATGAATTCAATCCTCATTGATTTTCCAACAAAATTTAGAAAATCACAAATTTTATGAGGAACAGAACAAAAATATGAGGAAAAAATCTGTTTGGTAGATATACAGCTAGCAAGTACAACTGGTGCCCGGCAAACAAGCTTGTATGACAAATATGAAAAAAAAAATATGAAAAAAATATAAAAAAAATCTGTACAGTCTGCAAAAAATCTGGACAGTTGAGAGGCATGCCTGATGTTTCCTTTGGAGACATCATGGAAATCCACAAGCAAAGGGGTGGGTGGTCAACCAACAACCCCTCCCAAGAGGAATCAGTATTCCTGAAAGCCTGTGGATCTGGCCCATCTGCCTCCTGGGTGACTCCACCTGCTGATGACCTCATTGATGTGATCTCTGGGTGGGCATGGAAGGAACCTGACTCTGTTGAGCTGATCCCCAAGAGAACAGACAGTATCTTGGCACCACCCAAAGGTAGGGAATTTTGGAGTAAAGGAATACCAGCAGATGTCACAGTCATAGCGGTGGCCACAAAAAAGACACTTGCAGAACAGAGTTCCTCTATTCATCCCCCTAACAGGAGTCTAGGGCATAAGACAGATTTGGGAAGCATGTATATGGTTCAAAGACGTTTTCACTTCAGTTGCTGAATTATTTGGCACACTTCACCAGACCTCAGAGGGATTTGATTAACGACCTTACCAAATCCCTCTCTGGGACTATAACTTCTGAGACAGAGAGTTCCATTGCCTCACAGTTGGCTACCCTACAATCTAATTCAAAATTTTCCAAGAGACTCATTTCACAAGCAGCTGAAGGTACCTCAAGGGTGGTGGGTTCAGGCATTACCATTAGAAGAAATGCCTGGATGTGCTTGTGTGATTTCACAGAGCCCTTTAAGTCTTCCTTCATCAATGCTCCCTTTGATGGAATTTCTTTGCCTGGCCTCATGGTTAAAGACACATGATCCAGGTGTAAGCAGGATGGAAAGGCCCTGTCTGCAATGGGCGTATGTTTTTCAACTCCTCAAAGAACCTTGTCTAGGAATCAACAAGGTGGTCAAGAAATGTGTCCTTTCCATGATCCACATGGACATAGTTCCCCCCAGGAGCAGAGGGGGGAATTCTAATGGAAGACACCACCTGAGCAGCAGAGGACAGTGGTGGATTTAGGCTTTGGCGCAGAGGCACGCGCCTCCCCCCTTTTTAAACTCATGGTATAGCTTGGCTAGGACATTGGAAAGCATATGCTACATAAATCATAGTGCACACACTGACAAGCCAGGGGTAGCAAACATGTAAAAAAAATCTTTAAAAATGTTCCAAAAGTCTTCCTCTACCGAACGATAAGCTTTTCGTGCTCACAGCCAGCCAAGACAGTTATTATCACTTCGCTTTTTTGAGAAAGGTGGGGGGTTGGGAGATGACTGGACTAATCCATCCAGATGATGTAATTGTGATTGGCTGCAGCTGTATTTGGCGGGCTGCTTAATTTCTGTTAAATACAGCTGCAGTCAAACCTCTTGTCATTGGTGCTGCCTGCCTAATTCTAACTTTTGGAGTTCACAGAAGACAGTCTGAGTAAAGAGCCGAGCAACTTCTATTCTTTGTGGTCCTGTGGTTTGCGTGGATTTCTCTGTTGCATTTTAGTACAGTGTGTACTAAACCGACTATGCTTTTGCATTCTCTGATCAAGTGTCTGCTGTACTGTACATGACAGTCTCCTGAAATTTGGTTGGGTGTACTGTGGCGTAAGGTGCACAGCCAAGAACATCAGAACAGCTTGTTTCATTTTTTTTTTTTTTAAGACCAGGCAGGACTTACGACGATGAGCCGCACGCATGGTCATTTTTCTGCACACTTCTTTCTGCTCCATTCCCTTACAGCAAGCAGCCAGCCTACAAAAGTTAGCCTGTGCCCCAACTGGGATTAAGCTGATCCAGAATCACCACTCTGCAGTACAGAGAGAGGATAGCTGTAAGATATATATATATTTTTTAGTGTTGAAAAAAAAAACGCGAGGTAAGTGGCAAACTTTGAGTGTATCTGTGTAACTATTAAGTAAACATTTTTTTTTTTTTTTTGTGCAAGTGTTAAGTAAATGGGTGCAGTTGTGCGTTCTCTAGTCTATATATTGCAGATCACTTGAAAATAGATAGTCACATATGGGGCATGCATGTCTGCAGTAGAACTTCACTAAAGTGATGTTTTGAGCACAGCAAAGCTGATAATTACATCAAAAAACTAAGCTTATAAGATTGGTTGGGAGACATAACTGAATGGTTAATATTTTAATACAGCATGCAGTGATTGAAACTGTAGATACATTTTAAGACCAGGGTATATATGGTATCGTAAATAGGTCATTCCAGGTTTGTTTTTCTAATTATATCAACCAGTTGGTTAGTGGTAGCTATAGAACAATAGTATAAAAATGTTTAGAAAGTCTAGAAATTGCAAATGAAGTCATTGTTTTTTAGTTACATTAGACCCAAACTTGAGTATGGAATAAATATATGGAAACCATATAAGAAAATCATGAGCGAACTGTAAAGATCCCAGCGGAAATATACCACGAGCATCAGTGGAAGTGAAAATTTAAGTTACTGTGAAAGACCAAAATATCTTAACAGGGTCTCAGATATTTAAGAGCTGATCTTATTCAGGTATATAGGGCATTTAGAGACTACCTCTGGGAATATTTGGAGTTATCAAAAGGTAGTAGCGAAACATCAGGCAACCTATGTAGAAGATTCTATAGGAATGAGAAATGTACTAATTGCTTCTCTGAGAGAGGAAATGATGCATGGAAGAGATTACCAAATTACATTAAAGCAAGTACTAGTTTAGATATTTTTAAGAACAGTCTGGAACTTATTATGGGAACAACTGTTTTGGTATATTGGCAGGCTAGAAGGGCATTATTGCCCACAGTTGAGATATTTCTGTGTATGCAAAATCTAAAATGGGAGAACAAAGGCCCAGAAATCGGGAAAGATTTTAAATATCGCTTTTTTAAACATAGAAAGATGTTGGGATATGTGTTAGCATGCATTTTCACTGTTTAAGCAAAACATTTTTTCCACATTTAGGATTCTAAAGGCTATGTTGGTTAATAGTGTACATATGGTCAGTCTGATGCCAGCTCAAACTGTAGAGAGGGGGTTGATTTACATTTGACAACACATTAAAATCAGTGGCTTTCCAAGAAGTATTTGAATGTTGCAGCTGTTCAAACCAACAATTTTATATATGTGTAGAAACAGTCTGTTTGGTTATCACAGCTGATGGCTAGAAGTGGCGGTCTGTCTGGGGATGGAAAGGCAGCATAGCTCTCAGCTGTATCTCATTATGAGGAATGTTCTTCACTTTGTGAGTCTGAGTGTTAGCTGTTGCCATGGTATACAATACTGAATCATGTTAAACAGGAAAACTGTTAGTAAATGTTTGCCTCTTGCTCCATATTGCCACGTTATGTTTTACATTTTGGAGATGAGGGGTCGAGAGCTATGGGAGGCAGTCAGTGGAAGAAAGAAAATGGCAGACTTTAAGTCAGTCTGTGTAGGACGTATTTTTTATCCCTAGTATCCTTTTAGTAAGGCTTCTTTGTGGGCATTCCAGTTGCATGCGTCTGGACAGATACAGACCAAAGGGGGCATTATGCTCAATGACTGGCCTAATGAGTCATGCATAAAGGGGGGCAGTGACATCCTAGATCTAGACATAACCCATTTCTTTAAGCTGCTCAATATAGAAGCACTTTCATACATAAGTAGACATACTGGTCAAAATTTAGGTCACTGTCCAGATAAATTCCGAAATTCCAAACAAGAGTCAATTCTTAAGGTCTTATTGTCATCATAGTTGTTCTCTGAGATAGATGACTTCCAAAGGATACAATAATGCATTTACTGGCATTTCATTTTGGTCCATGATTATGGCACCAGTTGTTTGGGACAAATTGTCCAGTAGGATGGCTGTGTAATTTGGGGTTCAGTGACTGCTCCTAACTTGTAGTCATGTGCAAACTTAGTCATCCAGAGCCCTTTGGTATTGACTTTTACTTCAGAAAAGTAGATGTTAAACAGGACCCTGGGGACTCCACCAGTAGCTCATCTCTTTCTGGAGGTAACTTTGCAGATTTTGTTTTCTTGCATCTCATCTGTGAGCCATGCAGCAATTCAGTAGGTGACCATAGTTTATTCCTAGTTTATCTGGATTTTGTCAAAAGCTTTAGCTAGGTCGAGGTATGCAAAGTGTACCATTTTGCCTTCCTATATTGCATTGGTGACCTTTGCAAAAAAGTCCATTAGATTTGGTAAGCATGACCTGCCCTTGACAAATCCAAACTGAAACGGAAACAGTATTTGGAGGGTTTCTGTTTCCTAATAAGGCTTTCCATGGCTTTGCATATGAGGCTGGTCAGACATTAAAGTAGATTTTGTGTTGCTGTACTTTGAGAAATGCTATAGTACTTAAATTTGGTTTTATACATTGCATGTAATTTAACTGACTGTTTTTAGGACTTTTTTCATAAAACATGTATTTCCTTAACTTGCAATGTTCTTTAACTAACTGAACTTCACTTGCACACATAAAATTCTTTACATAAATTAACTTTGCTGGTTTCACATAAATCATTATTTACTTGAATTACATTTGCTATGGGTCTTAGGGTGATATCACCTTCACTGGGATTTGTTGCTATGTTATCATAATGCTTATGTCAGATATGCCATAGAAAAGAACTATGACTTCATATGAGCAACCAAACATATCCTCCAGGTATGTATTGAAACAACTGGTAATGTCTGCTAATATGCTGTGTGCTGGATAGGAGTTATGTACCTCCACTAACACAGCCACACCAGGTTCACTGGATCATACGAGAATATTAGGCTAACTGTCATGAATGGTAATTATAAATCTAGCTAATAAGCTGAGATCAGAATCAAACCCAATGCTTTGTGTCTGAGGTGATAACCTTAACCGTTGTACTCAATCCGCCCACAATGTTTTGCAAATGACTGTATGTTGCTGTGTTTTCACACATGCGGATACAATATCTTAAGGTGATCCTTCCACACCCCCCTTCCCCACTGTTTTGCTTTCCGGCCTCCCCACATCACTTGTTGACTTTCCAGACTGCACCCCCCTCTTCACAAAATCCTGGATCCACCACTGAAGGAGGCCCACAGAACCCTTCCCTTCTTTTCCTTTAATGGTAAACAAAATCCCTGATGTTCCACTCAGTCAGAGTATTGGAAAGCAGCATCACTAAAAATAAAATAGCTACTAGAAAAAAGAGTCATCCAAGAGGTTCCCCCAGACCAGAAAGAGTCTGGTCCCAAAGCAAGAGTCTTTTTAGTGCCGATGAAAACAGGGGACTGGAGATCAATTTTGCATCTCAGCAATGTGAACAAATCAGTTCAGTACACACAGTTCTGGATGGTCACAGTTAGTCAATTTTGCCTTTCATGCACAAGGAAAACTGGATGTGCTCAATAGATTTTCAGGATACGTACTATAATATGACAATAAACAGATGATCCAGAAGATACAGCTGCTTCTGTCTGAGAGCCAGTCATTACCAATTCAATACTCTGCCTTTGGACTCACCACAGCTCCCACTGTGTTCACAAAATTCATGTCAGTAGTAGCAGCCCACTGGAGACTGTAGGAAATTCAGGTGTTTCCTTACTTGGAAGACTGGCTTATAATCGCTCCAACCAAACATCTGCTGATAAAAGCACAAGATTATGTATTCCAGCTGTGGTCTCACCTGGGAATTACCATCAATCACAACAAATCTCAGCTAGAACCATCTCAAGTATTAGAATTCATAGGGACCTTGTCCAATATGGTATCAATGACAGCCTCCCTTCCCTTACCAAGGTTATAGACTATTCAATTTCAAGTAAAAAAGATAATCCAAAGTTCTTCTCTATCAGCTCAATTGATTCTCCAAGCCTTGTGGTAAATGTCTGCTGCAATACTTCTGGTTCTATTAGCAAGATACCATATGAGAATTCCTCAATGGACCCTAGTGACTCATAGTCTATTCTGCATCAGCCTTTGTCCACCTGAATCAGAATAACTCAGGTATGCAAAACTACCTCTTGTGGTGGATTCACTCAGATCAGATTTTACATCCTTCCTCAGCCGAAGACCATAGTGACCATGGATGCTTCCTAAATTGGGTTGAGGGGCACTTCTTGAGAAGACAGTCCAAGGCTATTACGTATATCAATGTCTTGGAAATGAGAGCAGCATTCCTAGCATTGCAGGCCTTCTAAGACTCTCTTCCTTCTGGGGCTATTGTGATTCAGATGGACAATATGTCAGTGGTCTGGTACATCAACAAACAAGGAGGAACCAGATCGTGACCCTTGTGTCGAAAAGCTCTGACAGTATGGCAGTGGGTGATCTCATCCAATCCATTTCTGATAACCGCACATTCTGGGGAAATCCAATGTGATAGCAGACAAGTTAAGTAGGGCCATTTTATTGCCTCACAAGTGATCTCTCAACATGAGAGTTGTGGAAAAGATATTGCACCAATGGGGCCAATCTTACTGCAACCAAGAGATGTGCTCCTCCACAATTGGCCCCTTGGTCTCCTCTAAGTTTACCCCCCAAATCCTCTAATCCCCAAGTTTCTCCAGAAAGCATTTCAACTGAAGAGCACAGTCATCCTCATTGCTCCTTATTGGCCTCATTAGATTTGGTTCCCTTTCTTTAACCTCATCTAGTTCACCCACCATGGTTCTGGACCCAATTCCAGACCTTCTGTCTCACCCGACAGACATGATTCACCAAGGCATTTTAAGTTTAAAGTTGACTGCATGGTTTTTCCACTTCCATTGAGAGCTAGACAACCTAGTCTCTCGTCCCCTGGCCATCCCATTTTTTTGTCTTCCCATAAAGCTTCCACTAGTAAATGGAAAAGATTTATTTTTGGGCACAGTAGAAAGACATTGACCTTTTATTAGCACCAGTAGCTAAAGTCCTTGAGTTTTTAGCTATAATTTTTAATGAATGGACTATCCCCACAGCTATTAAAGTACAACTAGCTGCCATTTCTAATTTTCATATAGCAGTAAACAATTCCATCTTAGCTTCTTCAAAACTTTGTAAGGATTTTATAACCTTTCTTCTTAGACCCCCTTTTAAAAATCCAGCTCCACCATGGGATTTGAGTTTAGTTTTCCAAGCTTTGATTCAGTCTCCAGTTCAACCATCAGCAAAGTGTGAACTAAAATTTTTAACCTGGAAAGCTACCTTTTTAGTAGCCATAATATCTGCTAGAATAGTTTTGGAGCTTCAAACCCTGTCTTCTAAACTTCCTTATTTAATTTTCATAAAGATGGGGTATCATTACAAACCAACCCATCATTCCTTCCTAAGGTGGTGTCCAATATGGAATCCAATGTGAATCAAGCAGTCTTCCCATTTTCTTTCCAAATTTTGTGAACAAAGGGGGAATACATTTTACACTTGTTGGGATGTTCACAGACAGTTATGTTTCTATTTACACAGAACAGAAAATTTCAGAAAATCAGATCAATTGTTTGTCTGCTTTTCGTAATCAAAATTGGGCAAGCCAGTTTCCAAAGTAAGTTTAGCCAAGTGGCTTACTGATTGGATTTCCTTTGTCTACAACAAATTTGGTTCGTCTTTGCCAAAACCTTTAAGAACTCATTCAACCAGGTCTAAGGCAACTGCATCAGTATTTTTATCCAGATCTTCCATGGACAGCATTTGCGCTCGCCACTGCTACAGCTTGGGCTAATCCTCATCCCTTCATTGCTTATTGCAAATTGGATCTGGTCTCTAGGGGAAGAGCAGCCATCAGCTCAGCAGTGCTCAAGCATATCCTTCCTTAGAGTTCTTTCAGGATTTAAGTAACTGGGGACTCTGTTCCATTTGTTGAGGAAAAAAAGAAAATTGACAACATCAGATAAAGAAGTTATGATGTACTTGCCATAATGTTCCATCTGTGTTGTCCACTTTCATTCTTCCTCAACTTCCCTCCCTGCAACCCCCTACCATTTTGTTTGTGACTTCTGGAAGAATGAGAAGATGCAAAGGGAACCAATGCTCCTGCCTTTGAGCTCCAGATATTGGTTTCCCACATAATGGTTGTTCCTCAGTTTCTAATAAGCAAAAAGTCAGCAAACAAGATCTGAGGTATGGTGGGGGACTAGGGCATTATGGGTAAGAGATGAGCTTGAGAACTTTCAGTATCCATGAGCTGTAAAAAGCAGCTGAGTCAGATCTGAGGGTAAGATCTGACCCATTTGTTGTGGAAAAATGAAAATGGACAACACAGATGGAACATTATGGTGAGTACATAACTTTTTTTTAATCTTTACTATGTTATGAGTCATTTCCTTCTATCTGCAGTGTGGAAACCCCCCTTCCTAAGTCCAGTAACCTTCTTGGATCAGATGACTTTAGGTCATTATTACTACTACTACCTGGTTTAGAAAAAGATGACAGAAAATGTGCTTACTTATAAATGGTTTATTATCTTGTGAGAGGTAAGGAGCTTGTCAGACTTCTCCATGTTTTTCATAGAGAAAATTAATGTACTTGTGTAATTCTGGACTGTAATGGCTATGTGGACCTTCACAGACGACATTCAGATAGTAGTGGATGGAGGACTACTTACTGGAGCCATGATCATTGACCTTACTGTAGTATTTGTTATGGCCAAGCACAAGATTCTTCTTTCTGAGTTAAGCAATTTTGACAAATTGGTTTAACAACTACTTAAATATATTTGCTCAGTCTTTGATATTAACCACTGGAGTCTCTCAGGACTCTGTTATTGTCCTCATTTACATTCTTTTTATATTAACCCCTCCTGTCTGATCTCTCAAGAATTAATGTGGTAGTCTGTACAGATTATATGTTCATTTTAGAGGTCTTTTTAATATTAGATAATTATTAAAATGGCTCTTGCACATATTTTGAAGTATCTTTATTAATGGCTTACAAGACTGAAGCCTCTTCTGAACTGCAGTGAAGCAAAGGCAATGATGGTTGGCAGTGGGAACATCTTAAATAGGTGCTAGTTAGCAGGATCATTATTAACTGCTGCAATGTCAGTATAGAATTTTTCATGCCAAGTTTAAATATGAGATCAATGTCTTACTCTTTGAGAAACATGGTGACTATGTTATCTCTTAAGGTTTGCAAGCTACTGTTTGGTCATTGCTGGAACCACCTCACCTCTCCAGTTTGCAAATGCAAGCTAATAAATAAAATAATTTATGACTGAACACTCTTCCACCACCACCACCACCATCTGTTGTTTATAATTTATTGTACAACTGCAACAGTCTACAAACTCTCTGTACTAGAATAAGGCTCAGAGCAGTTGTAGCTAGCTCACAGAGTCACTATAGTTTACTGCAGAGGATATCATGACTCGCTGTGCTACCCTCATCTGACCTCCTATTCTGCATACAGCTATTTAAACTACTGAAACCAATAAACTAGATCCCATAGGAATACTGCCACACTGCTTAGAAGACAACAGAATAATTGATGCATTTGTGGTCTCGCCTAATCTATGCTGGGACTGTGAACATGATAGTCTATTCCTTGGCAATCTAAGACAACTGATCTTTCAATACTTAAACCTTGTTTAAGTATATTTCTGACGGCAGTGTATAGTTGCTCCTGTTTCCTTATAATTGTTATCATGTAAATATACTGCTATTATTTGACTCCTTCTACTGTTTCTCTTTTATTTATCATTATTATTAGTATTATTATTTGCACTACTATTCTGTTGAAATGCTTCTGATGAAGAATGAGCAAGATATTTAAATATTTCTTATGTATTCAGTTTTTTTATATAATACCCTCTGTAGTTTTTTTGCAAATTTTTTCTTGGGACAGTAGCTGAAATGGGTCCTTTATGGAGTAGTCTGTTACCTCAGTCTAGAAACATTAAATAAAATAAATTCTACTCCATGCATCCTGGCCTGTTGAAAACACCCTTAAAAGCTAGTCAATGCAATTTGACGTTCATTACTTATAAGAACTTTTTTTTTACAAAACTTGGTTAATCACAAGCATTTTTTGCTTTTAACAGTAGGCAAAAATAATATCTAAAATGTCTGACAAACATCCACTGACAGCTGTTGTGGTTGCAGTGTATTTTTTGTTTAGGCATGCAGTGTGGTATAAAAACATGTATAGACATGAAGTAAATCAATTTAACAGAGTCTTCCAACAAAAAAATGGTACAAGTTAATATCGCGTCTATATTGCATAATCAAACTTTTAAAAGTTTGAACGTCATATGGTCGACACCATATGATCGAACTTTTAAAAGTTCAAAAATATAATGAAAAAATAAAGCAAAGAAAATACCTACCTGAATGGTTTAAGCAGTGGGGGCAAGTCCCCCCTGCACCCCCCACACCCCCTGCTCTTTAAATATACCAACTCCAAGATTGCGCTACAGTGCAGAAAAGGGAAAACTTCCCATTCCGCACTGTATGGAGATCTCCATTGAAACGTTCGAACTTTTAAAAGCTCAAGCATATGGTGTCGACCATATGACGTTCGAACTTTTAAGAGTTCGACAATGTGATATAGACCCTTAATATCAGTTTCTATAACTTGAGCATAGTCTTTTTATTCACCAATGGGACTGAATCCTGCTATGGTAAATATCTTATTTTTAATGCATGATGCAAACATATCGCTCCCATTGATTCTGACTGTTGTAGTGCAAAACCCCTAATTCCTTACAGCCTAGTGTAGCAAATAATATTTGCTTCAAAGAATCACAGCATTAAAGACTATGATTCCCTCTCACCAGGCTGGAAAAGGAAAAGATCACATTCAGCTGTCTGTCAGATGCCAGGATCTGCCATATCACACATGCATGCAAGTCTGTCAACAACGGGTATTGTTATGACTTCATCATAGCCCATGTTGGTGTCAACAACTTGAGACATACCTCTCTGGACATTTTTACGAGAGACATGACTGAGCACTCAGAAAATGTGTCTCAGGCAGGTATGTCCTTAGCCTTAAGTAGCATTTTCAAAGCAAACCAGACGAACAAACGTAGAAATAAAATCCTTTATTTGAATAAGTAAGTGCTTTCACGTCACTTAGAACGCTTCATCGGACTTTAACAGAATAAAGAAAATTCACATCACTTAAATATATATAAGACACCAATAAAACACCATTTCCATGTCACATGTCTTTCAAACGAAATTACATCACTTCCATTTAAAAAGACAAAAAAGACAAAAAGAGGTTACTCCTAGAGGACTTCGTTTATTAAAAATGCCTACTTTTGGCTCCACGTATCCTGAACTGCTGTCCAAGTGGCAACAGTTGAATTTGGATACTAGTTACGCATATATGAAGTTATTAATTGAACAGTATACTACTATAGAAAGTGAGCTTCAACATGAGGCGCTTGCGCTAGAGAAGAGATTGACTGCTGTCCTTACTGAACCACAAAGGGAAGACTTCTACTCAGACATAGCCACTACAATGCAAGCGCTAGATAATAAATTTTTACTAGCGAAGAAAAAGAAGCTAGAGAGAGACTGTTTGGATTTCTCAAGGGGGAATGTTTTCTCCTGGCCGAGGGAATCCACCAGGGCATCTTATGTTGCAACACGCGCTAGTATTCCAACACCTTCTACTGTGTGCAAGGACCTTTCTGCTCCCACTACTTCCGCACTAACGTCTTCACTTCCGGTTGATGCGTTAATTATGGAACCACGCTCCGATGTGCGCTCCTCTTTGACTGGTGATGTGAATCCTGTCATTGCTTCAGAACAAGTGGTACACAAGAAAACTACAGCGATAGGAGGTCAATGCTCGCTTTTTGGAGATAATGACACTACATCTTTTCACTTTCCACTCCCTTTTCATATGGACCTGAGACAGAATTGGAGTCCACAACAAGGAACCAGGAAAGGAAAATATCTGGAGGGCCGCTCGAGTTTCAGAAGAAAGCCCTGAAACCAGTGGCAAGGACTCGATTGTTAATTTGTCTAAATATACGCTGTCGGACAGTGAGAGGAAGATACTTAATAAAGGTCTGTCTTTTATTCCCTCACAAGGGGTTGATGTAAGTAACTTAATAGTAGACATTAAATGTTTTACAAGAAATGTTGCACTTGGATTGCAGTTTGGTAATAATGATATGATGAATACAGACACCATGGTTTTTAAAAAAACGTCAACATATACTCCGGTTTTACATCCTCTGCTTGATTGTTTTGAAAAAGCATGTAGTAATGATTTTTTGAAACTTTTTGAGGAAAATAGAGCTAAACCAGACTTTTACAATGTAACTAGAGATGAAAGGTTAGCTCTAGAGAATCTGCAGAATAGTACTGATATAGTAATTAGACCAGCTGACAAGGGGGGAGCTACAGTACTATTAGACACCAGCTATTATAATAACACTATGCTGGAGATGCTTTCAGATGAGACAACTTATAGAAAATTGAGTAAGTTAGATCTAGATAGACTAATCAAAACAGTGCATGCAGACCTATACGACATGCTGATGTTTGGGATTATTGATAATGATTTATATAGGTATTTTTTAATTGAGAAACCTGTGATACCGACGATTAGAGGCTTTCCTAAAATACATAAGACCATGGATAATCCTCCCCTCAGACCGATAGTATCGGGTAGAGGCTGGTTAACAGAAACTATGTCAATTTATTTAGAGAAGAATTTGAGACCTATAGTAGACTCTACGGAATCTGTACTACGTGATACTAAACAGTTTTTGGAAACCTTAGCACCCTTTAATGTTGATAATAATCTAGGAGAATTAGATTATATGGTGACACTGGATGTTGTGTCTTTATTTACTTGCATACCTAATGAAGTAGGGCTAGATTTATTAAGGTTGTATTTGATTAGTAAAGGGTTGAATAACAGTCAAATTATGAGGATTACGATGCTATTGGAAATGGTTCTCCGCTATAATGTGTTTACTTTTGGTAGTGAATATTATCTTCAGATCAAAGGTGTAGCTATGGGCACCTCGTGTGCCAATTCTTATGCTAACCTTGTGTTAGCATATTGGGAGAGTGCCTATATATTGGAACATCTGAGTTTCTCTAGATATATTAAATATTACAAACCTTTTGTGGATGATTTTTTTTGATTTGAATCTGGAAAGCCTAGAAGATTTTGTTACCTATATTAATGGGACTACCACATTTCTTACACTAACTAGTACAGTTTCACAGAATAAAGTAAATTTTTTAGATGTCACACTCAGTAAATGTGATGGCATTTTTGAGACAGAAGTGTATAAGAAGCCATGTAGGAGGAATGCTATCCTTCACAGGGATAGCATGCATCCGCCACATATACACAAAAATATTGTCAGAAATCAAGTAAAGCATTATTCACACATAACTAGTGATGATCAAGTTTTTTCTGAAGCAGTTGTAGCCATAGAACATGATTTTGTGGATAGAGGTTATCGTAGCAGTGATTTATTTATTTATTTATTTATTTATTTTACATTTGTTAACCGGGCTAGTCTAGCTGGATACATATCAAATTACAAGATTCAAGAGAATACAGGTTACATTTGTATACTAATGGAATATATATGTAGTTAGTCAGAGATATTAATTGGCGCGAGGGCATCCCCACCTGAGTTCTTAGCTTTAATGGTTAGGATCTGGGTGCTGTTGGATGATCGGAGACTATTGAGGTTAGTGTATGTAGTGTAGATTTTCACTTGGTAGATGCCGTGGAACGAGAACAGACAGGATTACCTTATATTAAAAGGAATAACAATACCTATAAGCAACCCATTGAGAAGAAAGGAGGTAGAAGAAGAGTAGTTATTCCTTTTACTAATAATAACACCTCCATTGTCGATATTATTAGGAGACATTGGGACATTTTGCGATTGGATGATGATATTAAGGTACTAGTTGGAGATAAACCGGCTTTTAGTTATAAGAATACTAAGTCCCTTAAACGCTTGCTTTGTTATGATAAGATACCTAGGAATAAGGTTACCTCCCAGAGAAAGGGTACATATGCCTGCCGCAGTTGTAACCAATGTGGATATATAATGAATTCTAATATATTTGTACATCCTGACACTGGTGTTAGGTATGAATTTGATGAGTATGCAGACTGTAAATCGAGGAATGTGATTTATCTGGCTCTATGTAAGAAGCGTCAATGTTTTTATGTGGGTAAGACAAACAGGACGTTGAGGGAAAGAATTAGGGAGCATCTCTATGCTATTCATAGGGAGAATGAGGGTAACGCCCTGGCCAAACACACTCTGCAGAAGGACACTACACATATATTCGGATTTATGGTTATAGGACAGTTGTTTGTGACTGAGAGCTTAGGTAATATTGGTAATAATACAGAAAAAGCAGAGGCTAGGTGGATAATCAAGCTAGCGGCTGATAAGGGCCATGGTCTCAATGATAAGTTATCATTGAAACCATTTTTATTAGATAGGCCATTTAAACATTAGTTTAATATATTTATATGTTTTTATATGTGTTTTTATGTGTGTTTTTATACACAATTTATATGTCTTTTTGTCTTTTTTGTCTTTTTAAATGGAAGTGATGTAATTTTGTTTGAAAGACATGTGACATGGAAATGGTGTTTTATTGGTGTCATATATATTTAAGTGATTTGAATTTTCTTTATTCTGTTAAAGTCTGATGAAGCGTTCTAAGTGAAGTGAAAGCGCTTACTTATTCGAATAAAGGATTTTATTTCTATGTTTGTTCGTCCGGTTTGCTTCGATAGTTGTGGCGTATCTACCTCTCTCTCTTTGGACTGTTTTTTGCTTTTTGTGAGGTGATACCTTACCCTGTACTTGTTCTTCATTTGTTAAGTAGCATTTTACCTTCACCTAGGATGATGCCTCAATACAAACAGAAAATGACTGACTTCAATAATTGGCTTACTTTCTGATGTCATTCTAAGGAGAGTCAGTATCTCTCAGCCTGGGATGACATAATCTACAGACCTTGATACTTTGCCAGAGATGGTCTTCATCTGTCATCCCTAGGATTTCAGCTACTGGCTAAGGCTCTTGCCACCCCCATAATGCCTTTTATAGGCAGTGTCTCAAGGACAAAATTCCCAATGTAAAAACTCCATCTAAAAGCAACCTCGAGGTTATGCTGCTAAACGCTAGGAGTCAACATCAAACTGCACTCACTGGAAGAAATCCACGCCGTGGAAGATGCAGACATTTGTGCAGTCATAGAGACCTGGTTCAAGGCTGTAGAGAGCACCCCAGCTATATCGGGTTACACCACCTTCCACACTTTCAGACCACAAACTGAAGGTGTGATAAATAAAGGAGGTGTTGTATCAATATTCATTAAAGATAAATACACCTCCAGATTTGAAAAACAGTATAATTCCCTGGAGATAATTCAGGTACAATTAATGGTTGGTAGGACACCTATTCAAGTCATTGCCAGATTTAGGACCCTATCCATGAATCAGGACACCTACTCTGCCTATTTGGATCTACTTAGGTCTGTCAAGATAAATCCAAACACTATGATTTTGGACAACTTTAACTATCCATCCATTGACTGGGTAAATTACTCATGCTCAATCTCACTTGCCCAAAGATTCCTTGACTTTGTTAACTCCAGTGCCCTGGACCAGCTGACTGATACCCCCACAAGGGATGCCAACATCCTGGAGCTGGTGCTTACCAATAGAGGGGACAATTGTAGCCCCCCCCCCACTCACTGTGATGTTTTCCATGGTGAGATCTGACCACAGATCAGTCTCATTCAGAGTAAATATCACACCAGACCCCCCCCCCCCAGCAGCAGCTAAACTAAAAAACTATTCTAAAGCTGATTATAACCTCTTATGAGATGGTATAAATAGCTTCACTGCACCTCCCCCCTCAGATGGAACTGGGAACTATGCTGAATTCTACACCAATGCTTCATACAAACACCTGTATAACTGCATTGAGTTGCTCGGCCGTACCCAATAAGACTAAACAAGCTCCTCAAGGAAGAGCAAACGTGCCAGGTGGACAACTGCCATTAACAGGATTTACAATAAAAGGAAGAAATTGCTGTCTAACAGAAAAATAGAGAGCAAACCCAAAACTGGAAACACTCCCTCCTCAGCTTAAACAAGCAAATAAGACTTCTCGTGAAGTCATCCAAAGCAAACTTCAAATCTAAATTAGGTTCCTCAACTAAAGACAACCATAAGGCTTCCTTTAGTTACATCTGTAACATAAAAGGAAAGGCCCAGATTTGTGCTGATCTGGTAGTTAATGATACCACTTATACTGAGCCTGTAGACATAGCTAACCTGCTGGCTGACAGGTTCTGTGAAAACTTCACTCCCCTGTCTCTGCCACACATAGCCCAGGACATCCCCACCACTTGTCCCCTAACTCATATCTCTAAAGGACAGGTCATAAACGCACTCTCTAAGGTCAACATAACACAGCATCTATAGGCTCTGATAACATCCCAGGCTAGCTCCTACATAGGCTCCAACAAGAATTAGCAACACCATTGGGTACTCTTTTCAGTCATAGTCTAAGCACCAGCTTCATCCCAGCTGAATGGAAAATGGCCACCTTTATTCCCCTGCACAAAGTTGGTGCTTCCACTGACCCCAGGAACTATAGACCTATTAGCCTGACTAGACTAATCTGCAAGCTCATGGAGCTAATCATCATGGACCTTATCAACAAAGATATATTTAATCTCCATTTGACCCTACTCAGTTTGGATTTGCCAAAGGAAGATCATGCCTGTTAAACCTGGTGGACTTCTTCGAGACAGTCACTAAGGCCCTAGATGAGGGGAAATATGTGCATACAGCCTACCTAGACTTAGCCAGGGTTTTTGACATTATCTCCCACTCAGGCATCATTGACAAACTCACCCAGCAAGGTATCAACCCTTATATTGTTAGATGGGTTGCTAACTGGCCTACTGATAGAACACATATAGTCAAAATAGGGGAATCCACATCCAACAGGAGACCTGTAACCAGTGGTGTTCCACAGGGATCAGTCCTGTGACCTCTACTATTGGGAATCTATTTCTCTGAAATACAAGCAAAAGCTAATGGTCTGTGCCTGACAAAGTTTGTTGATGACTGCAAACTAGGAGCGATCATAGAATCTCCAAATGATGTCAACATCCTACAAGAGGGTCTTACACAAACAAATGAATGGTGGCAAAGTCATGGCCTTAAGCTCAAAGCAAAAAAATGTATCATCATCTCTTTTGGTAAGAGCGATACTCCTGCTAACTGCCACATCAATAGCAACACCCTAAGTATGCACTCAGTGGTGCGAGACATGGGCACACAGGTTGGCAGCAACCTTACCTTTGATCACCATGTCTCCACAGTGGTAAGAATGGCATTCTATATTGCTCATTTCATAAGTAAGGGCATTGAATCCAGAAAAAAAGAAGTTATAACCCCTCTGTGCTCTTCTCTTATCAGGCCAATAATTGAGTATAATGCCCATTTTGATATGTACCTTTCCAAGCACTTGCAGGTATTGGAGAGACCACAAAAGTTCCTCACAAGGAAAGTTCAAGGTCTTCAGTATCTGTCCTATGTGGATCATCTGAAATCACTGTCACTTTATTCTGTTTTATACAGACTACTCAGATGCAATCTCTGCTTTGCATACAAGGCAATCTCTGACCCTGCTTTATTGAAAATGCTGCATGTCCATAAGCCAAATGATACATGGGTTACTCGCTCTAAAGACCTTAACCTTGTATGTGGCATTAATAGAAGCTGCTGGATGGACATATTTGTTTCCCAGAAGTTACCACACCTTTGGAAAAGACTCCCACTTCATGTCAAACAGAGCATCTCATTGGCCCTCATCAAACGCAATCTAGACAATTGGATGGGTAACTGTAAATTCACCCCAATGGTTCCACCTGTGTCTTTCCTGGACAGGGTCAATAGGTGCTGATCATAGAAATAAGGTTAGAACTGGGTTAAGCTTGTAAGGGCCCTAGGGGTATTAGCCTAGTAACTTCCTATGATACTCTGCTCCTGTGATCCTATGATTTGTTAGCCAAGTTTTAAGTTTCACAACAACAACACATAATAAGGTAGGTGCACCCAAGTGCAATTTACATTCATTACTTTCTAGTTAGAAAGCACAAAACAATATTTATTGGAAAACATGTAGGCATTTGTCTTAGATTTATTGTGATTAATCAAGTGTCATTTAGTAAGCATGCTATTAATCTAAATTAGAGAGATCTAAATCCACAGGTGGTCACATTCTCAAAACAGTGACACTCACAAGCTTGCAATCACAGAAAAAACATTTCTTCTTTGCATGAGGCAAGCCCCACTCCCTTAATATGGGGGCAAACCCCTGCACTCCTGAATTATTAATATAATTACTTGAGGTTATACAAACAGAGAGGAGAAGGTGGGTTTTCCTTTTCTTTTCTACAATCTTTCCCTACTCTGACTTCACAATCCAGTATGAACCTATGAACCTAGGGAAAAAAAAAAGAGCAAATCTAGCAATGTTGAAACAGTAATGTCACATGTCTCCTGTAGTCAACATTTTACTGCACCAGGACTATTTTAGTGAAAGACTGACTAGTTTTAAGATTGCTAGATTTGCTCTTCTTTTTTCCTAGGTTCATAGGTTCATAGGTGTGTACTAGGCTAATGGCCCTGGAGCCTTTACAAGCCTAGCCCCAAAAAATTGCCCTGGCGCCATGCCACCCGATGATAGTTTACAATGCCTCTATCTAGTAGGGCAACTGGAGTGATCCCTAGAGTGAACTTTCTGTTACCCATCCACTCTTCAAAGTTTCTCTTGAAGAGGGCCAGCGAGGTGCTCTGCTTGACATGAATGAGAAGCTTATTCCAGACTATGGGCAGTCTCTAGGTGATGAACTTGTCTCTCCAGCATGTTCTGTTGATTGTGGAAATGAGGTTGTCATTTCTGAAATGAGTGGCATGGGGGGATTTGGATTTCTTTAGTTGTAGCATTTCATGTAGGGTTGGGTTGGATATGGCTTTGTAAGTCAAGCAGAGATCACCTCTAAGTAGACAATAAGAGACTAAGAACAGCTGATTCTTGAGTCTATCCATGTAGGACATGTTTTTAAGGCCTGTGATCCTTTTTGTGAGGTACTTTTGTGGCCTCTCCAGCTGTTGTAGGTGTCTGGGCAGGTACATGCCAAACAGAGTGTCATATTTGATGATTGGTCTAATGAGGGATGAGTAGAGAGGTATGATCACCTCTTTCTTCCTGGATGCAAAGCCTTTGGTTATAAGATGTGCCATGTAGAAGGACTTTCTGACCACAGTGGCAATGTGGTGGTCGAAAGTGAGGTTGCTGTTGACCTGGGTGCCCAGATCTCTTATGGTCCCTTCAGTGTTCAGTGGGCTCCCATCGATGTGGTAATTAGTGGGAACTGAGTTTTTTCCAAAGGGAATGATAACGCATTTTTTGGCATTAAGCTTAAGGCCATGGTTCTGACACCAGTCATTGGTCTCAGTGAGGCCCTTTTGTAGGATGTCTGCATCATTTGGGGAGTTAATAATGACTCCTAGCTTGTGGTCATCAGCGAACGTGGTCAGTCAGAGTCCCTCTGTGTTGGCCTAGACTTCTGAGAAGTAGATGCTAAACAGGAGAGGGCCCAGGACCAAGCCCTATGGGACTCCACTTGTGACTGATCAACAGTCTGACTTGGAGCCCTCAACTTTCACTCTGTGGGTCCTGTCTGTGAGCCAGTTTGCAACCTACCTAGTGATATAGGGATTAATGCCTAGTTTGGTGAGTTTAACAATGATACCCAAGTGGGGAATGGTATCATTGGCCTCGGCCAGGTCTAGGTAGGCTGTAGACACTGCCTTACCCTCATCCAAAGCCTTTGTGACTGCCTTGAAGAAGTCAACCAGGTTCAGCAGGCAGGATCTCCTCTTGACAAAGCCGAACTGCATGGCATCAAGAGTTTGGAGATTGCCTATATCTTTGTTAAGCAGGTCCATGATGATGCACTCCATAGCTTTACATACCAGACTCATCGGGCTAATGGGGTGATAGTTCTCAGGGTCTGTAGTCACTCCCCCTTTATGGAGAGGGATGACTGTGCAGTGCGCCATTCCTTAGGGACAAAGTCTGAGGTAAGGCTGTGATTGAACAGGGCACACAGGTGTGGTGCCAGTTGGTTTTGTAGTTCAGATAGGGTAGGATGCAACCAGGGATATTATCAGGTCCCATGGATGCTGCATGCTTGGCCTTAAACAATGCAGCTTTTACCTGTGCTGCATAAATGTTGGGTACCATGCTTTCTTCTGGTATTGTGATAGGGCCTTGGGGAGGGCAAAGTTGGCACAGAATCTCTCTGCCAGTATGTTGGCTATATCTGTTGTCTCAGTATAGGAAATACCATTGTGAAATAACTCAGAGCAAATCTGGGTATTGCCTTGGAGGTTCTTGATATAGCTATAAAAGGATTTGTGGTTGTTTTTGGTGTCAACTGCAATTCTGCCTTCATAGCTGGATTTAGAGGATTTGATAAAGGATCTCAAATTTTTGTTGAGGCTGATAAGGGAGTTTTTCCAATCTTGTGACTTTACCTTTTTCTGCAACAGTTTCTTCCTTCTGTTGTAGAGTTTATTGATGGCTGGGGACCACCAGATTGGCTTCCTTTTTTTTGAGGAGAGCGTCTTGGTTCTATTTGGTATGGCAAGTTTCATGCATTTGTGTACGTGCTCATAGAGTGCATTGGTGCATGATTCAGCAGTCATTCAGCTATTTTCCCATTGGCATGGGTATAAAAAAGTTAGCCACCTCTGTTTTTAGGAGCCCAAAGTCAACTTTGGAAAAGTTTTTCAGGGTGGTTACCTTTGCAGGGGGTGTAGGTGAAATGGAGATTTCCATGGTGATCAGTCTGTAGTCAGATTTAACCAGAGAGGTATTGACTGTAGGTGTGGAGCAATGGTCTCCCGTGTTGGTGATAACCAGGTTGAGGATGTTGCTTCCTCTAGTGGGGGTCAGAATGAACTGGTCTAGGGCACTGGACTTGATGAATTCCAGAAAGCATTGGGCTGGTACATCAGTGCTTGAATAGTTTTCCCAGTTGATGGAAGGGTAGTTGAATTCACCTTAAGTGCTTTTAGAAGTAATGCATAAGACACTGCTGGTTTTGTCAATCAGTCTTTGGTTTTGGCAAACAGGAGAATTCAGTGACAAACCTTGGAGCAGACTGTTGCCCTAAAATCATTCCTTTGCACTGCTGTCAGTCTTGCTAGATGGGACTACAATGCAGATAAATTTCACTTTTATCGTCATATTGGTGGCATATGTTTATTTTGTGCACATCACTTTTATCACTTGTACATTAATTATAAGTAGGACAATAATGATAAGCCCAGCTGGGGGGCATAGGTGACACAGAGATATAAAACACTGACTGCAGCCCAGATAACCTGAATTGCATTAACAACTAAAATGCCTAATGGTATAGGCAGAGAGGATGGGTGCCTCCCATTGTGCAGGTAGAAATTATGGGGGTTCCCACCTGGCTTGTGCTGAAGCTTCAGTGACAGGGGTCTGCTAAAGAGTGTAACCTCATCATACAGTGTGAGGGGACAAGATCACAAAGATGTGGACATGAATGCCAAGCCAGTGATGGTAGCCACTGCTGGTGCTCATGCACTGACCAAAGGGGTATCAGCAGCCATTGCTCTGTTGTAAGTGCTCAAGTCAGCACAAGCGGGTTAGATTTAATTTCATAAATGGAAAAATGCTGTCATTGTCAGAATGCTGGTGAGAAGACAATGCATCCTTATTGCTTACAAGCTGATATACCCTTCTTAGAGTTTTAATGGTCAGCTGGCATGGGAGCAAAAGCGATATAAAACAGTAATTCAATAAGGTGCATTCTGCAAGTTCTAAAAAGATCAAAAATTTAAAGTATTTCCAAAACTTTAAAAGCAAAATTAGGAACATCTGTCCATTCTGGCAGCCCTAGAGAATATTGCATTGGGACACTATTATTTTACTGTTAACAAAGGTTTGTATTTTTCTTATTATGTTTGATACTACATGTCTGCCTTCTTCATAACTCTATTTCATTCAAATGTTGATTTCTCATATATAGTTGTTTTGCCTCCATTGACTTAGGGTCTGACTGACAAAAAAGGTTCCTTTTTGGGCCAGTCCACTTACCCAAGTAATGAAAGAAATAAGTAAAATAACGTAAAATATGTAAGATGTAGTCAGGGATCTGCACTGTAAATGTTATGCTAGAGGATACAATAAAGATAAACGTCTAGAGGGTTTTATGGCAAATCCTTGGAGCGGTTATCAACTGGTAAATAAATCCTTTCAGTGCAATTGTCAAGTGTCTGAGTCTAAGAATAAAGAAATTGCAGATATAATTTGGATGTGTGCTCAAAAAGAAACTGCATAACATGAACGCAGGTTGATATTTTTCAGCATGGAAAAATGCATGATGCATACCTGTAAGTATTTGTTCTCAAGCCCTGTGTTAAAGGCTGTAGTACCTGTTCATGTCAGACACACCTTCAGTAATAATCAAGGGTCCTGCGCCGAGCATATGAATCAATGACTGCATTATTATCTGCTGTGAGTATAGCTAAGTTTGGCCATGCATACTTTGTAAACTATTGGCAAAAGTAAATGCCTGTCAAAATCTTATAGGCAAGTGTGTCTGAGAAAATAACTTCCTAATTAAAAATTGCAGAGAATGACTCTCTTGAAGGTCTACTGTAACACAAGCACCAGGTCAAGTGTGGTCCTGTAAGTTAACGAAATAAAGCAAAAAAACTTTTGTGAAGGAGATTAATGAAAATATACAGGATATTCAGACAAATTGGGAGTGGTGACAATGTTTGATCAATTACTTTGGAAAGGCAAAGCAAAATGACAGATAAGGGTATAGAGCAAGACCGTTATAAATCATCATAGCTGTAGTTAAACATTTCCAGAAGTGGACACTTGCCTACACCCTACAGTCAAAGAAAATGACACAGTGATGAAAAGATATGCTCTCTATGCCAGCGTCAAGTTCTTCTTCTTCTTTCGGCTTTTTCCCGGTTAGGGGTCACCACAGCGGATCACCTTGTCCGCACATTGAATGGCAGTGGAGTTTTTACGGTGTCGAGTTGCCAGCCCGGCGCCCAACCTTCCACAGAAGGCACACTCACACGCACACCTAGGGCCAATTTAGAGTGTTCAATCCACCTGCAGCATGTCTTTGGGATGTGGGAGGAAACCGGAGCACCCGGAGGAAACCCACGCGACCACAGGGAGGACATGCAGACTCCACACAGAAGGCACCCCAGCCGAGGATCGAACCGGAGAACCTCTTGCTGTGAGGCAGCAATGCTAACCACTGCACCACTGTGGCTGCCCATGCCAGCGTCAAGTTATTAAACCCAAAGTTCTTCATCTAAAATAAGAAAAGTGTATTCTTCAGATAGCTAATGGCAATGACAGTGGTTTCTAGAAGCATTTTGTGCAATTTAGTGTCTGCAGTTTAAGATTACAGTAATAAACCCAAATCTTTTTTTTTTGTTACACTATCACGTTTTCTATCTTAATATATATGTGTTATGGTATATTGCATACTTCTATGTATGTATGTGTGTTATGATATATGATATGATATATATATATATATATATATATATATATATATATATATATATATATATATATATATATGGGTATACTGCAAGTGCTCAAATATTAGTTTGTTCACAATTACCTGCCATTCGCTCATGTTGGCAAGTGCCCTAACTGCCACAAACTCATTCTTTGAAAAGTTAAGAATGGCTAGCTATCCCTCACAGAATCCTGACCCTAACCTTAAATCTCCCACCCAGTCCTTAGCCCTAACTTGCTGGTTGCTCCCTACATACACCTAAAATCCCCCTTACCCTCCCCAAACCTAATCTTCTGATCCCCTCCATTCACTCATAGCTTCATAGATTGTAATGACCCAGGGTGGCCTTTCTAAGCCTTGCCAAGTTTTCCTGAAAGAATAATTATGTCCTGTATGCAAATAGGACATTGAGAGCCAGGCATTTATAAGCTATGTCTGTCCATAAGGGACGTTCCTGCAAGGCCTGGTGTAAATTTACTATTCTCCAACCATCGGTCTTGATAGAGTTTAAACTGGATAATAGACACACTCAACTTCGCTTGGATGGGAAGCCTCTTCCAATGGAGGGAGAATTTCTGGGATACATATCTGTCTCTCCAGCATGTTCTATTTAAGTCACAGACAAAATTCAGGTCCCTAGACCTTGTATTTTTGGTACTCTTTAACTTATAAATATGCAGTAGGTTCATAAGTGTGGGGTTTACGGATGC